>NC_136736.1:18107500-18175000 GCF_936440315.1 Barbus barbus | reverse complement strand
TGGAGGACCCTGAAGATGTGTTATATTTTGATGTCAAAAGACTTATAAGTAATTACAGACTGCCGCACAACATATTACAGTTAGCACAGGAACTGCAACCAGCGTTATAGAGACCAACAAAAGTGTCACGCAAAAGGCGATTTTCAAAGTGAAGTAGCTTTTGTTTACCTCATCAGCAGCTCGCGCAGTGTTGGTTGCTTGGTAGATTAGATTAGATTCAACTTTATTGTCATTGCACATGTAAGGTACAGGGCAACGAAATGCAGTTAGCATCTAACCAGAAGTGCAATAAGCAGAGGTACAGGATATACAGTGCCTACAATGTTACATATGTACAGAATATACAGATAAGGCAGTAGTACTATGGACATAATTTACACATTTTTAAATACTATCAGTATGATATACAGATGGGTGATATGAACATACTATACAGATGGATTGTGCAGTAAATGTATGTACACTATGAGCAAAAACTATGAATATAATTACAAATGGATATGAATAAGCTATAAATTAAGATATATAAACACTAGTGCAATGAACATTGAAAGTGCATAGAAATAAAAATTTCCAGTGCATAGTACTCAGTGTGTGGATGTTTTTTTGTTTTTGTTTTTTAACCGATTTTAATGATGGGGAGGGGTGAAGAGTTTGTGGTGGTGTGTGAGGGGGGTATCATTGGGCAGAGTTTAGTAGGGAAACAGCTGTAGGGAAAAAGCTGTTCCTGAGTCTGCTTGTCCTTGATCGGAGGCTCCTGAAGCGCCTCCCAGAAGGCAGTAAGTTAAACAGTCTATGGTCAGGGTGAGAGGAGTCCTTAAGAATGCCGCGAGCTCGACGTAAACAGCATTTTCTCTGGACGTCCTCAATGGCAGGAAGTGGTGTCCCTGTGATGCGTTGGGCGGTTTTCACCACCCTCTGCAGTGCCTTGCGGTCAGCAACTGTGCAGTTCCCATTCCAGACTGTGATGCAGTTGGTCAGGATGCTTTCAATTGAACACCGGTAGAAGTTCCCGCTGGATGATTGGAGACAGGTGGTTCTTCTTCAGTGTCCTAAGGAAGAAGAGGCGTTGGTGAGCCTTCTTGACTAGGCTGGATGTGTTGGTGGTCCAGGTCAGGTCCTCCGAGATGTGGGTTCCCAGGAACTTGAAGCTGGAGACACGTTCAACAACCATCCCGTTAATGTGGATGGGGTCATGCGTTCCACTTTTCTTCTTCCTGAAGTCCACAATAAGTTCCTTTGTCTTGCTGGTGTTGAGGAGCAGGTTATTGTCAGCGCACCATACAGCCAGGTGCTGTACCTCCTCCCTGTAGGCAGTCTCATCGTTGTCTCTGATGAGGCCAATCACTGTGGTGTCGTCAGCAAACTTGATAGAGTTGGATCCATGCACAGGCCTGCAGTCATGGGTGTAGAGGGAGTAGAGGAATGGGCTCAGCACACAGCCCTGTGGTACGCCGGTGTTGAGTGTGATGGTGGTGGAGCAGGTGTGGCCTGACCTAACATGCTGAGGTCTGTTGGTCAGAAAGTCCATAATCCAGCTACAGAGGGAGGTGTTAACACCCAAGTCTCCAAGTTTAGTGATCAGCTTGGAGGGAATGACGGTGTTGAATGCTGAGCTGAAATCAACAAACAACATCCGTGCATAAGTGTTGTTATTATCCAGGTGTGTGAGTACCGAGTGCAGTACTGTGCATACTGCATCCTCAGTGCTCCTATTGCTACGGTAGGCAAATTGGTGTGGGTCCAGTGTGGGTGGGAGGCAGTTCTTGAGGTGTGCCAGGACCAGTCGCTCAAAGCACTTCATTACAATGGGTGTGAGTGCTACGGGGCGGTAGTCATTCAGGCACGTCGGGGAGGAGTGTTTCGGCACTGGCACAATGGATGTGGCCTTAAAGCATGTTGGCACAGTTGCTTGGGTGAGGGACAGGTTGAAAACAAATCGGCTTTCCCAACCTTAGAGCAGCGACGAGCAGTTTAAATACTTTCACAGTCGCTGTTGCCGGCTTCTGATCCAGCCCAGCCAATAAGGTTAAAGGACTGCTAAATAGCTCAAGACGAAACTAACACTTTGCACAAACACAAAGGCTCGTTCTCAGCTGAGGCGCAAATTATTCTAATTTCCAGTAAGTGCAATTAACAGAAAAAACTACGAAAATGCAGAGTAGAAATAGGTAGGAAACGAACTATTCCTTCCTAGTAGCAAGTAAATTATTTAAACAACAGAACTGCAACCAAGTTATTCAAAACACTTACGCAGCTGTAGTCCGTCTCTTCTGGTGACAAATCGGCTTTCCCAACCTTAGAGCAGCGACGAGCAGTTTAAATACTTTCACAGTCGCTGTTGCCGGCTTCTGATCAGCCCAGCCAGTAAGGTTAAAGGACTGCTAAATAGCTCAAGACGAAACTAACACTTTGCACAAACACAAAGGCTCGTTCACCTTTTTCACCTATATCACCTTTTTTAACTTTGTTTGGCTTTGTCTGACTGAATTCTTATGGGTTTTTTTATTTTTTAACAAATAAAATGATCTGCATGAGAAAATTAGGATAGGTCAGGTAGAGCTAAAGAGAGTGTGTCTATTCCATTTCTGCCACCGGAAGTCCTTCCCATTTTTTAACCCTCTAAGCGCCAAAGTCGCAAAATTGCGACAAGACGTCATACTTCATGAAATGGGCTGTAGTTCCTAATCTGGTGTAATGGCTCATTTGTATTCCCTTCCATTAGATGGCAGACATGTAGTACTTCGATTCTAGACCAAAATTGTTCGAGGAAATAGCAGAGTAAGTGAGCTATCGTGTCATTGATGCGGAAGCAATTCAGTTCATAGCGTCTGAGTAAATTGTGAGATTTGTGAGAGAAAATCGCCAAACGGCTAATAAAAAGTTGTACTGTGAGGATGTGTTGCAAATGTTATTCGCCGATTCTGACTCTGAAGGGGAATATTTGCCTTTTGGAAATGACGATCGGCCGTCTAATGATCGCACTTCTTCCGGTACATCTTTTCCGCGCAATGTTGCCGCTGCGCAAGGCACGATCGTTCACAAAGCACAAACAAGTGATCATTTCAACACTTTGCCCAACGGGGATGAGGGTGGCAGGGGTGGACGTGGTCTTAGTGTCCATAGGAGAGCTGTTGCTCTCTTATAATCGGCCAGATTGCGCTGTTTGTTCTGATCGCGCGCGCTCCAAGTGCCGCCGGCAGACAGGACAGGTGCAGTCAGTTTGGGGTAGGTCTGTGCGCTGTGCCATGCAATGAGAGGTACCATACTCTCAAGAACTATAAACTGTCACATAGATACCTGATTGGGCAGATAGCTGGTCAACTGATCAAAAAATAGGCACATGTATTTTACTATGGCACAGTAATATAGTAATAATTTACTACTTTCTCCTGTTTTACTGTTGATTTCCTCTTTTCCTGATCATTTGGAATGAGGATAAAAAGACAAAAAAACAACAACAACATGCAAATAAGTTCAATCATCCATTCAATATCTATTATTTCCTGAATATTACTGATGAACTGATCAAAAAGTAGGCTACTGTTCACATGCGTTTTACTACTATATAGTATAGTAATATAGTAATAATTTAGTACTTTCTCCTGTTTTATTGTTGGTTTCCTCTTTTCTGATTATTTGTAATGAGGAGAAAAAGACAAAAAAAAGAAACAAAAAAATCAAACATCAATTCAATATCTACTATTTCCTAAATATTATGAAATTCAAGAGGGCCGCCCCTAATGACGTCATAATATGCAAATTAGATGAGTATATTTACACCCCACATAAACTTTCGGTCACGCCCAACATTTTTCTAATTTACAGTAGATCTCTATCTTTAAGCCCTTTCAAGCCACAAGCTTTTGAAATCTTGATGTCAAAATCCAGCATTTTTTCCAAAAAACCCTGGCGCCTAAAGGGTTAAGAGATAATGTATATTTAGCAAGTGCAGATTACCTAATTCTGTCTACTAATTGCAAAACTGTAAATTAACAAGTTAAACTACTCACTTGTTTAAGTAGCTTTTCTATAAACCGAGAAAAAAGTTCTGCTTTCCATAAACGGTAGAAGTCAAGTCAATTCACCATTATTTATATAGCACTTTTTACAATTCAGATTGTGTCAAAGTAGCTTTACAGTATTAAACAGGGAAATAGTGTGCCATTTTCCTCTGGCCAGACGAAACCAGCAGTTTAATTCTAGGTCATTTTTTTACACATTTGACATTGCTTGGTGCTCTGGTTAATGCAGCTCGGCTACACCATCTGCTAGTTTATGTGGGGTGTTTTTAATATTACCATGGTAGTTTTGGGACCGTTGACATTTCAGATTTTTTTCTAGGAGCGCCTCATTTAGTTTATTGCACACTTCAGCTATTTCCTCATCAATTGTGAGATATACATCCACTGCGTAACCCATTAACAATGGGACGAGCCGATAGTTCCACTCGTTGGTCCGCCTCTAGGTCCTTGTGATACGCTAAAACCACTTTGGGAAGTGCAAATGAAAGTGACAACAATGTGAACTGATTTGCAGGACGTGGCACAGACAATTGCTCTCTTTGTCTTTCCTGACTGATATGTCTCTAGTTTTGTTTTCTTAGGGTCCTACTCACTACTACTGCAACCCAATCAAATTAAGTCACCTTTATTTATATAGCTCTTTATACAATACAGATTGTGTCAAAGCAGCTTTACAGTGTTAAACAGGAAAATAGTGTGTCAAAAATGCAAAAGGGCAATAACAAACTAGGGCTGCTCCCTAATAGTAGAAGAGTCTGGACATGCCGTGGAGAGCACATCATCCAGCATGACAGTTTTGGTGGTGGGTCAGTGCTGGTTTGAGGAGAAATCCCTCGAGGGTCGCACAGACCTCAACGTGCAAGCCAACAGTACCCTTGATGCTGTTAGGTACCAGGATGAAATCGTCAGACCTTACATTGGTGCAGTGGACCCCCGAGTTCCTCCTGGTACATGACAATGCTTCTGACCAGCAGGGCCAGAGTTTGTAGGCTGTCATTGCAAGGCATTGACTGGTTCACGTTCCCCAAACCAAATGCCGACCAAAATGCTGCACAACAGACAAAACATGATATATAACTTTACAATAGAAAGCCTTATTTATAAAAAAAAATAAAAAAATTGCAGGACATAAATCAAATATAAAACATAATTATACTGAAAGTGTAAACAAATTACACAAGTCTGAGAAAATAATTGTGTGTTAAGAGATTATTTAAATGTAGATAATGTAGGGGCTGATCTAATAGAGAGAGATAAGGTGTTCCACAGCTTTGAAGCCTGAAGCCCTGTCACCTTTGGTTATTAATCAAGATTTTGGAACAGTAACAACTGAGAAGAGGATCCGTGTGTTCACTGTGAAGAATAAAGATGAAGAAGATCCGAGATGGGTAGGAGCGAGACCATGCAGTGCTTTAAATACAAATAATAAAACTTTAAAATCAACTCTGCACTATACAGGTAACCAATGAAGTGATGCTAACACAGGCATATTATGTTTGTCACTGGCAAAAAATGAGCTGCAACATAAAAGAATCTGGACATGCCATGGAGAGTGTTAAGCTGCCAGCAACATCATCTAGCATTCTAGCATGACTGTTTTGGTGGTGGGTCAGATGACGATAATGACTGTCTTGACTCTAAAAACACCAAGTTTTGGCAAGTTTAATTGCTCAAAATTAAATAAAATGCACATCAGCCTGTTACAGTTTAAAAAATACTCATGAGTATCTTAAGTAGCAATTACAAACACAATGTGACTAAACCTATTACACAAAGAATACATTTCACTTTCTGTTGATGTCCTGGCTTAATTATTTACAGCAGGGTGGAGCAAGTAAGGCCTTGAATTTAGTAACTTAGAGATCCTGTTTTGGCAGCAGCAAAATGTTTTTTTGACCAATTTTGGACAATCCCTCAGTTTATCAATATTTCTGGGTTGTTTTCATGGCAATATTTCAGGTTATGCCATAGCATCTCAACTGGTTTAAGGTCAAGGACTCAGAAAAAAATTTCTTTTTCAGACATTATTTGAATTATTGTGTGCTTTGAGTCATTGTCTTATTATATTGCCCAGTCTCTCTAAAGATTAAGATCATGAACAGCTAGGGTTTCCACCTTCAGCGAGGCAAAATAAAGGACACACATTCACCCATACAGAACTGGAATTGTTAAGAGGAACAAGAAACAATTATCTATTTATTTTTACTATTCCTATTTCTAAAGATGTCCACAACAGAGCTCTTGTTTCTGTTGTGTTCCCAGCAGAAAGCCTTTTTTTTTCAATTAGGCTAAGATATTAGCTGTTTCTGTTCGACACACTAATCGATTGTCATGGTTCTTGCATTCCCTGAGGTATGCATTCTCTGAGAGAGGCACTTGATCTCTAATACTTTTTTTTTCTTCCTCTTATTTCCCCTAATCTTTTTTTTTTTTCAGATAGAGATAAAGATGAAGAAGACTGCAGCTATACAGTGGGAGAAACTGCAGGGAGAATGCACACTTTCTGACGTGAAGCACTTTACTCCCAGTCAGTACTGAAAAGCACAGAATCATGCTATAATTTTCTCATGTTTATGCCAAAGTGCGCTGAGCCAGTTTATTGTTGTTATTTTACCTCTTTCTATCTACTTCCAAATTTATTAGACCAGTACCCATCATCCTCCCACTACACACGCAACTGGGACAAGGTGGTAGGTGAAATAAAGGAGGAGGAAAAGAACGAGAAGCCGGAGGGGGACGCTGCTCTCAACAAGCTGTTTCAGCAAATCTACTCCGATGGCTCCGACGATGTCAAGCGAGCAATGAACAAGTCCTTTGTAAGTACTTCAGGGTTGTATAAAGATGTGAAAAGATTTTGATATCTCTTTTGATGTTAACTGTCCACATTTTGTAAATGGTGTTAATTTGTGTGAGATTTAGAAAAGTAAACCGGAAAAAAAGGTGTTGTTAATTATGTAGAATACAATTCTCTATGACTGTTAGAAATTTGATAACTATCTGTGGGAAAAAGGAAGTTAATTTAATTTAATGGTCCAGTTCTATCAATCCTTGCTCAAAACAAGATTCCATGTATTTATACTTTAAAGAATGATAGCCTACAAAAATTTGAGCTGCTGTTGTTTATGCAATTACACATTTGTCTTCATTTTAAACCCTTCAGCTGTCACCATTCTACTTTCATTTCATTTTAAACCAACTTTCAGCTGTAAAGTTGCAAATTTTCAATATTCTCCCATAGATGGAATCAGGAGGCACAGTCCTCAGCACCAATTGGATGGATGTTGGTAAACGGAAAGTAGAGATAAACCCACCTGAAGACACAGAGTGGAAAAAGTATTAAAAGCAGTAAATGACATCTTGCACCAATTGTTCTAATGTCTTTATGCTCTCCTTCATTTGGTCCTTTCTGCCTTCACAATTCACACTCTCTCTTTTGTCAGTCCCAGAATAGTCGTGGATTGTCCTGGACTAAAATGAGACTATAATGGAGTTTAAAATTTAAAGTTCTCTGTCTCAAATTAGTTTTAGTCTGGAAACAAACTAGCTTATTACATTTTAAACCATCACGCATGTTTAAAACATTGCACATTAAAACAACTAAGCGTTGAGTATCTTTACTAAAAACCCTCTTTGGCCACACTGAATATGTTAGATCTCCACCTGTGAACATCTGTGCTTCAATTAATGGTGATCACTGTTTTAATGTACTTCATGCTTTGCTAAATATGATTTCATTATGCTGTAAATAAAATTCTTGTTCTCTGGGTGGGTGCCCTTGGTCTCTTCCGTATCAATTTTGTCCATCATCAAATGTAATGTTAAAGAAATTGAAAATGTAATTAATTTCTGTTTTCAACCATGAGGGTGAAAATACACTGAAACAGAAATTTTGGTAACACTTTACAGTAAGGTTCCATTAGTTAAAATGAGTTAATATATTAACTAACATGAACAAACAATGAACAATACATTTATTACAGTATTTGTTAATCTGTTGATGTTAATGAAAATAGTCGTTCATTGTTAATTCATTAATTCACAGTGCATAAACTGTTAACAAGCACAACCTTTGTTTTAATAATGCAGTAGTAAATGTTGAAGTTAACATTAAGATTAATAAATAGTGTAGAAGTATTGTTCATTCTTAGTTCATGTTAAAGGTGCCATAGAATGCATTGATACAGTATTTTAAATTGTTCTCTGATATCTACACAGAAGGTATGTGGCTTAGGTAAGGGCAAAAAATCTCCAGAAACGATTTTACATGTCCATTTACAACCCTAGGATTTCTGCCTAGAATGAAACGGTCTGTTATTGGCTTATTTGGCAGGGTCATGAATAATAATGAGCTCTGCTCTGATTGGCTGTTTCACAGTACAGCTCATCAGCAAGAAGGAAGCACAGGGAGGAAAATATATAATTAAATACTTTCTCTCGCAGTTATATCGTCGGGTAATTATACTGTATATAAAACGCGGGCATCAGGGAGCCGTTATTAATATGCGAGGCATTGAAACTGCTTTTGAACGATCCATCGATCGCGTTATAGTTCACTTTCAAGAGACGCGATCACACAAACTATGTTTACATTATGGAGCAACAGTACTTACCACACATTTCACAAGATCAGATGCTTGTCAGTGGTGCTCAGGATCTGTAAGTCAGCTGTTGTCCGCGCTTGTTTATTTACAATACCTGCAGAGCTTCTGATGGTTCGGCCGGCTTAGAACAAGGGCGGGTTTATGCAAATGTTGGGGGCGTAGTGATCTTGAATGTTGCGTCACAGTCGGTGTTATGTTCTGATTCGCCTGTTTTTCAGTGCTCTTTTTTAATCACGAGATTTACATATGAAGGAGGAAACTATGGTGTTTGAGGCTCACTGTATGTCATTTCCATGTACAGAACTGTTATTATTTAAATATGCCAGGGTAAAGACAGTTTTTCATTCTATGGCACCTTTAAGTAAAGTAGTTAACTGTTAACAAATGAACCTTATTGTAAAGTGTTAACAATTTAATTAACAAAAATGGATTTCGATGGAGTTCGGCTAACCAATCTCAAGTATTTGTGAGAGATTTACAGATTTACTATCACAAGTGTAATGAATTGTATTAATAAAAATATAAGAGTAATTAACACAACTATGAAATGAATAAGGAAGTAAAGTGTATAAGATTGAAAATGCAAGTGATCAAGGTAGATGTTACTATGACAGAGTTACGTTACGTTACCGGCCCGGACCTGTACATCATCTGGAATGCAGTTGCTGACAAATATGATGCAGGAGTCAAGACGATGACTGACTGGGTGATGTAGCCTATTCTTGCCAGCTATAAGGGTGGGCTGGCAGATGGGGTATTTCCTGCAGACTGATGCTTTATTCTTAATGATTTATTTTTATACTGAATATTTTATAGCACACCTTGTGTGGGTCTTTATTTAATTTTCACTTTTTTACAGTCCAATTACAATTCTTAAAGAAAATGTGATGGTAGCCTACCGTTGCTATAATGAATACATGTATAGTGTATTTCAGGTTATGCCATAGCATCTCAACTGGTTTAAGGTCAAGGACCCAGAAAAATTTATTTTCTTTTTCAGATAATTCTTTAGTTGAATTGCTTGTGTGTAAAAGATGTATAGTACAGTCTTATTTCAGTGTTGTTCTAAGTATTGTGGTTGGTTAAGCAGACAGATCCTTTGTACATTCAATTTAACAGCAAGACCAAGAGCAACAAGTTTTCAAATTAACTGTGCACATACATTTTAGACATTTATCATGCAATAAATGATTGATCAGCCTCTTCTAGCATACTTCATTTATCTGCTCAGATAATTTCAACGGTATCATCCACCTCATGGAAGGCCAAAATATTCCACTAAAACCAATCAGGTGTGTAGAAATTGATATTCCTATTTACTTATATATTCATTATAGATGGTGCATTCAGGTAAAGCTACTCCTTTAAGCTCAATGTGTTTACACTTCAGAGCATAACAATGGTCTTTAATTGAAAGGACATTATTCAATGATAAAACAATTTTGCCAGATGCAATATGAAACTGATGACTGTGGTTACCTCAAAGAAGGACTCCCCTTATTATGAAAGGTATTGAGCCCTTTGACATTCAGGTTTTCATTTCTAACTTACAGGGTGTCAGATCAACCAAATTTCAGAAACTTCCCCAGCTGAAATTTTTGATTTTGTCAATTTTATTCTTTCTTTTTTTTTCTGAAGAAAGATAAACATGTATATGATGAAAGCCAAAATATTAATTGTCATGGAAATATATTTACTTATTTAGTAATCCACTATTTTGTAGAGATGGGTCAAATGACAATTTTCACCTGGGATTCTGGGCCAAATTACGGTACAGCAGGGGAAAATAACTTCAGAAAGATGGCAGCAGCATTGTTATTTTTACACAGAGATTGGTTGGTCTACTAGTACAATCTGTTGACTGGCATATAATGTAACAATAACCACACAAAAAATTCACAAATACAAAATTAAACACAAAATAATAATAAACATTTGAAAAATAAATCACAATATGATAAAACAAACAACCAAAATGACAGCACAATTCTTTCCCCTACATGTTTTCCAAATAATATCAAAAACCTACCCCATTTCTGATTGAAAGTACAGTATAGGTTGAGTCACTAAGCCAGCATTAGCTTATATGATGCAGCAGTATTCATCAGTTCAATTCACTCCTTAAAAGAGGGAGTGTCAGAGTTCTTCCAGTCTCGCAGCCATAATACATTCTGCAACACCTAAGCACAGCCTGTGCTTTAGATCACCAAGAAGACAAAATCTTGGAGAATAAAGTTGCCCCAGCCATTCCTTAATGTTCTGAATAACTCTTGTCCAAAATAGAGCCACCAAATGGCAGCTGCACATTAAATGTAAAAAGGTTCCAACAGAATTACCATACTTCCAACAATGATTATTTTGAATTAAACCTAACTTATGAAGTCTTACTGGAGTCCAATAGTATCGAATTATCTTGTAATGTATGAGTTTGCTTCTAATATCTCTCAAGGGCCCCCCATACCAGAAACTACAGCCTCCCATAAACCCTCCTCAAATTCCATCTCCAAGTCTTTCTCCAATACTATTCTTAAATTGTCACTTCTCCCATACAGGTTGTTTGCAGCAATCTTATTTTAAAAAAATACATTTAAAAATTGTGTGTGTGTGTATATATATATATATATATATATATATATATATATATAGTTTCAACATGATGTGTTCTTCAGACATTCATCTTTAAAACAATGTGTTTTTATAGTTTATAATTACAGGATAATAAAAAAAAAAACCCTGAAAAGACATTTGTTTGGCGTGCTTGATCTCAAAATAGTGTACTGGTATTTACCTTTCAATTAACATGTAGAAAGAAATATAAATTAATAGGTTCCATAGACAGTATGGGGACATTTGCCTTTAAAAAATTGGATCTAGTACAAAACTAGGCTTATGTATTTGTGTAAAAGATTAAATTAAAAATGAATTCTTGGTTCCTTAAAATCTCAAATGAGGTGTGTGATTAATTCTGCCCATGTCATCAAAATATCACTCCAGGGGCCAGTTACATAAAAGTTTAAGTCTAGTCTTAAAAGTTAGTCAGCTCTTTTTTTTTCTTTTTCTTTTTTTCTTTTTCTTTTTTTTTTCTTTTTTTTTATTTTTTATTCAGTTATGTAAAAATTTAGATTAGTTGAATCCAAAAAATATGACTGATTACCCCTTGGCTAACTGCTAGTTGGTCAGACTACAGGTGCTGGTCATAAAATTAGAATATCATGAAAAAGTTTATTTATTTCAGTAATACCATTCAAAAAGTGAAACTTGTATATTAGATTCATTCATTGCACACAGACTGATATATTTCAAATGTTTATTTCCTTTAATTTTGATGATTATAATTGACAACTAATTCAGTATCCCAAATTCAGTATCTCAGAAAATTAGAGTATCAATTAAGACCAATGCAAAAAAAAATATTTTTAGAAATGTTGGCCAACTAAAAGTATGAACATGAAAAGTATGAGCATGTACAGCACTCAATATTTAGTTGGGGCTCCTTTGGCCTGGATTACTGCAGCAATGCGGCGTGGCATGGAGTCGATCAGTCTGTGGCACTGCTCAGGTGTTATGAGAGCCCATGTTGCTCTGATAGTGGCCTTCAGCTCTTCTGAATTGTTGGGTCTGGCTTATTGCATCTTCCTCTTCACAATACCCCATAGGTTTTCTATGGGGTTAAGGTCAGGCGAGTTTGCTGGCCAATCAAGAACAGGGATACCATGGTCCTTAAACCAGGTACTGGTAGCTTTGGCAGTGTGTGCAGGTGCCAAGTACTGTTGGAAAATGAAATCTGCATCTCCATAAAGTTGGTCAGCAGCAGGAAGCATGAAGTGCTCTAAAACTTCCTGGTAGACGGCTGCGTTGACCTTGGACCTCAGAAAATACAATGGACCAACACCAGCAGATGACATGGCACCCCAAACCATCAATGACTGTGGAAACTTTACACTGGACCTCAAGCAACGTGGATTATGTGCCTCTCCTCTCTTCCTCCAGACTCTGGGACTTTGATTTCCAAAGGAAATGCAACATTTACTTTCATCAAAGAACATAACTTTGGACCACTCAGCAGCAGTCCAGTCAAGACGCTTCTGACGCTGTCTCTTGTTCAAGAGTGGCTTGACACAAGGAATGCAACAGCTGAAACCCATGTCTTGCATACGTCTGTGCGTGGTGGTTCTTGAAGCACTGACTCCAGCTGCAGTCCACTCTTTGTGAATCTCCTCCACATTTTTGAATGTTTTTTTTTTCACAATCCTCTCCAGGGTGCGGTTATCCTTATTGCTTGTACACTTTTTTCTACCACATCTTGTCCTTCCCTTCGCCCCTCTATTAATATGCTTAGACACAGAGCTCTGTGAACAACCAGCCTCTTTAGCAATGACCTTTTGTGTGTTGCCCTCCTTGTGCAAGGTGTCAATGGCCATCTTTTGGACAACTGTCAAGTCAGCAGTCTTCCCCATGATTGTGTAGCCTACAGAACTACACTGAGAGACCATTTAAAGGCTTTTGCAGGTGTTTTGAGTTAATTAGCTGATTAGAGTGTGGCACCAGGGGTCTTCAATATTGAACATTTTCACAATATTCTAATTTTCTGAGATACTGAATTTGGGACTTTCATTAGTTGTCAGTTATAATCATCAAAATTAAATGGAATAAACATTTGAAATATATCAGTCTGTGTGTAATGAATGAATCTAATATACAAGTTTCACTTTTTGAATGGTATTACTGAAAGAAATCAACTTTTTCATGATATTCTAATTTTATGACCAGCACCTGTAGTTCTTAAGACACTGGCTGCGTCTGAAATGGCATACTTCCCTACTATATAGATATCACACTATAGAGACTGTGTCTGTTCCCCGAACTAGAAAATACAGAAAACGTCCAAACCAAATTAAGAGTAACAATTTAATTGATGTTCAACAAATAAAAAATGTTTACAATACAGAGAAACAATTGATAAAGTTTGGCTTACTGAATATCAGGTCCCTTTCTACAAAAGCAGTTTTTGTAAATGATTTGATCAATGATAATAATCTAGATTTGCTCTGTTTGACAGAAACATGGCTAAACCCAGATAAATACATTACTTTAACCCTCTGATGGTTTAAATCTCTGTACCCTATAGTTTTTTGGGGGGTCTCCAGAGACCCCAGACAATAACATTTAATTTTGTAACAAGATAATAGTTTTTTTTTTTTTTACAAATGTAATTTTACTCTGTTTGTTAATGTTTTTACTCAACATTTGTGCAGTTTTCGGAGGATTTATGATATCTTTTAAATTTCTATAAATAAATAAATATTTATTTAAATTACAAATTTACAAAAAAACAGCATTTCATGTAAAATTCACTTTATAAAAGGCCCAGATTTCTAATTTTCATTCATGGGGATAACATGGATCATTTTAAATGATTTAATGTAACATTTATACCCATTAATTTGCATTTTGCAGTTTTAAAATAAAAAAATATCACTTTAACCACTAGATGGCCATAGAGCTCCACTATATGCTATTTGCTATTTGAGAGACCTGAAAGATATCTTTTCACAAGTTGGATTCAGTTGGATTCATATCTAAATATTATAAAATCACAATTATAACAAAAATAAAATAGTTTTTGTCAAAGTTTAGTATTTTTTGTACTGAAAAACCCCCAGTTTTTCAATAATGTTACATTATGATTAGAATCAAACCTGAACAAAATGTTACAAAGAGAAATGTTGGAGTCTTAAGATTTTATCATTTATTTCAATTATCTATTTTTAATATAATTCTACAATTTTAATCAATATTTCAGTTACTAACTGTAACAGAACAAAAATGAACAGTTATATTACATATGAACACATGAACTGAACAGCAATAACAAGTGAGCAAATAAAGCAGTAAAAAGATAAAATTTAGTAAAAGAAATCAAACAACGAGGAACAATAAGTGTGTGTGTGTGTGTGTGTGTGTGAGAGAGAGTGTGTGAGTACACATTGTCGGTGTCAGTGTCACCACTTTATATTTGTGTTGGTTCTGCATTTTGGATGATTTTATTTGACAAATTATAGCCTTACAAATGTGTGTGTGTGTGTGTGTGTGTGTGTGTGTGTGTTTGTGTGTGAGTGTGCACATTTTCAATGTGTCAGTGTCACCAATTTATTTTTGTGGTGGTACTGCATTTTGGATGATTTTATTTTACAAATGATAAGAGAACAGTTTTTATAGTCTCAAAAATGTGTTCCTCTATATGTGTGTGTGTGTGTGTGTGTGTGTGTGTGTTGTGAGCAATATAATTTAGCATTGTGGATGTTTTTTGCATTGGTGGAAGTGTGCCACTTTATTTGTGCCATTTCTGTCGATGTGTTCTGCGTTGTTTCTGATTTTGATGATGAATTTTGTCTATTTTGATTGCGGGGTCTCCAGAGACCCCAAAAGCCACGAGTGTCACAAATTTTGTCTCGCTAACATAAAAACAGATATCATTCCAATTTTTTTTTTTTTTGTAGATCTAGAAAGTGTTGAGAGCCGTAGAAGGTTTCATACCATTTGGACAAAGGGAACATTTTTTAAAAATTGAGCAAAAGTCATTTGGGGTCAAAAAGACCCCGTAAACCATCAGAGTTTAAATGAGTCTCTCCCCCAAGATTACTGCTATAAAAATGAGCCACATCCAAAAGGTAAAGGGGGAGGTGTTGCTACAATTTATAGCAATATTCCCAGTATTTCTCAGAGGGCAGGCTTTAAGTATAACTCGTTTTAAGTTATGGCGCTGCATATAAAAAAATTTCCCACGGCATCAGAGAGGCCAAGAGACAGTACTCCAGGAGGACAGCCCATCGTTTCAGTGACAGCAGAGACACTCTGAGCCTGTGGCAGGGGATACAGACCATTACGGACTACAAGCCCCCACCACAGACCTGTGACAGCACCATCCCCCTGCTGAACGAGCTGAATGCCTTCTTTGCTTGCTTTGAGGCACAAAACAGCACCACTGCACAGAAGACTACAAATCCTCCCGGCGACCAGGTGATGATGTTGTCCCCGGACAGTGTGAGGAGATCCCTCAGCAGGATCAATGCACGCAAAGCTCCGGGTCCTGACAACATTCCTGGGCGTGGACTGAGAGACTGTGCAATGGAACTCACTGATGTCTTTACAGACATTTTCAACAATCAGGCCGTTGTCCCCACATGCTTCAAAGCTACCACCATCATTCCAATCCCGAAGAAGTCATCTCCATCCTGCTTCAATGACTACCGTCCAATAGCACTCACTCCTATTCTCATGAAGTGCTTTGAACGGCTAGTCATGCACCACATCAAGTCTGTCCCCCCCCCCTCCCTGGACCCCTTCCAGTTTGCATATAGGTCCAAACGCTCGACCGATGATGCCATCGCCACTGCCCTCCACCCAGCCCTCACACATCTGGAAAAAAAAGACTCATATGTCAGGATGCTGTTCATAGACTTCAGTTCAGCATTCAACACCATCATCCCTCAACAGCTCACTCATCAACTGGTCCAGCTGGGGCTCAACACCTCCCTGTGCAACTGGCTGTTGGACTTCCTGACCGGGAGGCCTCAGGCAGTACGGGTCGGCATTAACACATCCAGCACCATCACACTGAACACTGGGGCCCCCCAAGGATGTGTGCTGAGCCCCCTCCTCTTCACTCTGCTGACCCACGACTGCACACCGTCACACAACTCCAACCTTTTCATTAAGTTTGCGGATGGCACGACTGTGGTGGGTCTCATTAGCAACAGAGATGAGACAAACTACAGGAGCGAGGTGAGCCGCCTGGCCGGGTGGTGCAGTGACAATTGATTGTTGTTGACTTCAGGAGAGTACACATTCAGCATGCCCCTCTGACCATCAACGGTGCGACTGTGGAGAGAGTGAGCAGCAAGTTCCTGGGTGTGCACATCACAGAGGACCTCTCCTGGACTAACAACACTGTAGCACTGGCCAAGAAAGCACAGCAGTGTCTCTACTTCTTCCGCAAACTTAGAAGAGCCAGAGCCCCGGCCCCCATCATGTGCACCTTCTACAGAGGCACCATCGAGAGCATCCTGACTAGCTGCATCACTGTGTGGTATGGCGCTTGCAACGCATCCTGCCGCAAGTCACTTCAACGCATAGTGAGAGCAGCTGAGAAGATCGTTGGTGTCTCTCTCCCCTCCCTCCAGGACATTTACAGCACCCGTCTCACCCGCAAAGCCCTCCGCATTGCAGGTGATCTCACCCATCCGACACACAGCTTCTTCAGTCTGCTGCCATCAGGGAGGAGGCTGCGGCGTCTCCAGGCGAGGACCAGCAGACTGAAGGACAGCTTCATACATCAGGCTGTCCGGAAGCTGAACTCCCTCCCGTCCTTGCCCCCACTCCACTCTTTTACCCCATGCAACACTGAACACTGATACTACGACCCCCCCCCCCCCACCTCCCCACATCCCCAGGACCCTTCCACCCCCCCCCCCACATCCCCAGGACCCTTCCACCCCCCCCCCCACCCACTTAAAAACTGTGACCAGCACCTGTCACTTGTGCAGCATTGGACTGATACCTCATCCAGCATTGACTGCAAACTACCTCTTCGGATAGTCTGATAAAAAGACTGTTCTCTTGTCACTTCAACAGACTGATAAGCTCTTCTTGCACTACACATATATCTGCACAGTATCTATTCTGCCATGTGCCTTATGCCACTTTATTTATCTCTTTTTTTTATATTTCTACAATGTCCTCAGACTGATAAGCTCCTCTTGCACTATATATATACACTCTATACATATACGCATATATCTGCACAGTTTTGTTTTATTTAATTGGTTTGCACTCTATCTGCCATGTGCCTTATGCCACTTTATCTATCTCTTTCTTATTTTTCTTCAATGTCCTCATTTGTATATCTGTATGGTTGTATGTACATATGTTTAAACTGTATTTATCTGTATTTGAATGTCTACTGTCAGTGTCTTAAATGTTAACTGTATGCACCAAGGGTCTGAGAGTAACGCAATTTAAATTCTCTGTATGTATGGTGCCGTACATGTGGAAGAATTGACAATAAAGCAGACTTGACTTGACTTGACTTGATAACATTATCTAGAGAAACACGTGTTAGTGATGAATCCCCTGTGATGTTTGTACTGGCTACTGTATACAGGCCACCAGGGCACCACACAGACTTTATTAAAGAATTTGCTGATTTTCTATCTGAGTTAGTACTGGCTGCAGATAAAGTCTTAATTGTTGGCGATTTTAATATCCATGTTGATAATGAAAAAGATGCATTAGGATCAGCATTCATAGACATTCTGAACTCTATTGGGGTTAGACAACACGTTTCCGGACCTACTCATTGTCGAAATCATACTCTAGATTTAATACTGTCACATGGAATTGATGTTAGTGGTGTTGAAATTCTGCAGCAAAGCGATGATATCTCAGATTATTATATAGTCTTGTGTAAACTCCATATAGCTAAAACTGTAAATTCTACTCCTTGTTACAAGTATGGTAACCTCTACCACAAAAGACTGCTTTGTAAGTAATCTTCATGATTTATCTCAATTCCTCAGCATATCCAACAGCACAGAAAAACTTCATGATGTAACAGAAACTATGGACTCTCTCTCTTCTAGCACTTTAGATACAGTTGCTCCTTTACTCTTAAGGAAGATCAAAGAAAACAGTCCAACTCAGTGGTATAATGAACACACTCGCACCTTAAAGAGAGCAGCCCGGAAAATGGAGCGCAGATGGAGGACAACAAAACTAGAGGTATTTCGTATAGCCTGGCGGGAAAATACCCTATCCTACAGAAAAGCATTAAAAACTGCTAGATCTGATTACTTTTCATCTCTTCTAGAAGAAAACAAACATAACCCTTTTTTTATTTATTCATTACAGTCACTAAATTAACGAAAAATAAAGCATCAACAGGTGTTGGCATTTCCCAAAAGCACAGCAGTAATGAATTTATGAACTACTTTACTTCCAAGATCGATTCTATCAGAGATAAAATTGTAACCATGCAGCCGTCAGCTACAATATCGCATCAGATTGTGCACTATAGATCCCCTGAGGAACAATTCCGCCCATTCTCTACTATAGGAGAGAAAGAATTGTATAGATTTGTTAAATCATCTAAACCAACAACATGTTAGACCCTATTCTATCTAAACTACTAAAAGAGCTGCTTCCAGAAGTCATAGATCCTCTTTTGGCTATTATTAATTCATCATTGTCATTAGGATATGTCCCTAAAACCTTCAAATTGGCTGTTACTAAGCCTCTCATTAAAAAAACACAACTTGACCCCAAAGATCTAGTTAATTACAGACCGAGCTCAAATCTCCCTTTTCTGTCAAAGATACTAGAAAAGGTAGTATCCTCACAATTATATTCCTTCTTAGAGAAAAATAGTTTTTGTGAGGAATTCCAGTCAAAATTTAGACCGTATCATAGTACTGAGACTGCTCTCATTAGAGTTACAAATGACCAAACGATCTTAGTGCTGCGTTCGACACTATCGACCACAACATTCTTTTAAATAGACTAGAACACTTTGTTGGCATTAGTGGAAGTGCATTAGCATGGTTCAAAACTTACTTATCTGAACGCCATCAGTTCGTGGCTGTAAATGAAGAGGTATCATATCGATCACAAGTGCAGTACGGAGTACCTCAAGGCTCAGTACTAGGGCCGTTACTTTTCACGCTTTACATGTTACCCTTGGGAGATATTAACGACATGGTGTTAGCTTTCACTGTTATGCTGATGATACTCTTCGCGGCCCAGTGAAACACACCAAATTGAGAAACTAACGAATGCATAGTCGATATAAAAAACTGGATGACGATTAACTTCTTACTGCTAAATTCTGAAAAAACAGAGGTGTTAATTATCAGACCTAAAAACCCCACATGTAATAACCTAGAACATTATCTAACACTTGACGGCTACTCTGTCAATTCTTCTTCTTCATCAGTTAGGAACCTAGGTGTATTGTTTGATAGCAATTTTTCATTTGAAAGCCATGTTTCTAGCATCTGTAAAACTGCGTTTTTCCATCTCAAAAACATATCTAAATTGCGACCTATGCTCTCAACGTCAAATGCAGAAATACTAATTCATGCGTTTATGACCTCAAGGTTAGACTATTGTAATGCTTTATTGGGTGGTTGTTCTGCATGCTTGATCAACAAATTACAGTTGGTCCAAAATGCAGCAGCTAGAGTCCTTACTAGAACCAGGAAGTACGACTGTATTAGCCCAGTTCTGCATTGGCTCCCTATCAAACATCATATAGATTTTAAAATCTTGTTAATTACTTATAAAGCCCTGAATGGCTTAGCTCCTCAGTACTTGAGCGAGCTCTTATCAGATTATAGTCCTCCACGTCTGCTGCGTTCTCAAAACTCTGGACATTTGATAATACCTAGAATATCAAAATCGACTGCAGGCGGCATATCCTTTTCCTATTTAGCACCCAAACTCTGGAACAATCTACCTAATACTGTTCGGGAGGCAGACACACTCTGTCAGTTTAAATCTAGATTAAAGACACATTTCTTTAACCTGGCTTACACATAACACACTAATACACTTCTATTATTCAAATCCGTTAAAGGATTGTTAGGCTGCATTAATTAGATCAACCGGAATCGGGAACACTCCCCATCACACATTATGTACTCGTTACATCATAAGAAGAATGGCGTCTACGCTAATATTTGTCTGTTTCTATTTTGTTTTTCAGTCCGTGTCCGGATCAGATGGTGGATCGGCACCGGGAGATAATGTACGTGGCCCTGATTGTCGGCGGAGGTCAGACACCTGGATGAGTCCCGGGCACATGTCCCCAGTCACTGTAGCCACCCAATCTGGTCCGTATCCAGCCCAGATGGTCACTGCAATCACCAGATCCAGTCCGTATCCACACTGAAAACCCTAATAAGTTTACTGAACTAAATTGAGTAAACTCGTTGCCTCAATTCAATTGAGTAATGGAGTCTCCCAAAACTTGCATATTAAAGTTTATTTAACTTGGCGGTTTTGTAGACTAAACTTGGTATTAATTTTAAGTGTACATATATTTAAGTTAACTCAACATGGAAATGTAACAAACTGTTGAATGATGTTCTTATTTTTTACTGCAAGCTCTGTGCACACCGAACTGAAATAAAACAATGAACAGCATATTTAATCTTTGACTTTTTATTGACAAAATGTCACAATATTAAAGTACAGTAAACACTATACTGTAATGGAAATGGGTCATAGCTACACTGTAAAGGTTGTAACAAAATTAACTAGTGCAGTACATCAATTGTACAACTCTGCACATATATACTTCACTCAAGTATCACAATTATGTTAATGTAAACATAGCTATTACATTTGACTGTTTCAGCTTTGTCCAAACATGGCGAACTAAAAACATACTCAGTGTCTTTCACCAAAATTTCACAGTATTACAATACAAACTATACTGTAATTGAAATTTACTGGGTCACAACCACACTGTAAAGGTGGTAACAACAGTAAAAATGTCCAACATAAGTGCACTTACATCAATTGTACAACTCTGTGCACTTAATTACACTTTTTACGCCTCACAATTGTTAATGTACTAAACATGTATGCTAAGTATAATAACTACTTTCTTACTACATTTCAATGTTTAAGCTTTGTGCAAAGACTGCAAACTAAAATAAAACATACTGAACATGTTCAGTGCCTTTGGCCCAAATGTCACAATATCACAGTCCAAACTATACTGTAATGAAAATATCACTGGGTCACAACCACACTACAGAGGTGTAACAATGGTAACAAGTAACTACTGTAACGAGTAACCCAAAGTAACTACTGCACATCAGTTGTAGAACTCTGCATTTAACAATTTAAACATACTTTTTATTCTTCATAAATGGATAATGGAGATAACTGGATAATTAGATTAATGGATAACTTTGTTTAAAACCCCAAAAAAAGAGTGGTGTTAAAGTATCAGTGACGTTTCTTAAGCAAATAGCTGGTTTGCCAGAGACTGCACTTTAGGCTTGAGAGCATTCTGTCCCATTGACATTAGTACACGCTGGATGAAATCAAACGTGTTGGCGAGTGATTTTGGGTAATTCAGGTCTAGAGCGTAAATCAGACCAAAGAGAAGACAGATTGCCTGTGGGAGGTCCTGCATTTTGTCCATCACCACTTGGCCTTCAAGAATTATTCCAATCGAAGAAGTCAAATGCAAGGAGTTGGGGGGCTGAAGATCAGTGTCCTCGAATAAGATCCCCACTGGCACATCAAGGATAGTGTTGCGATTATCAGTCACCTAGTGAAAAAATAGGTATAAACATAGTATTGTGATCAGGAATCAAAGGTTTATCGTCAATGCATGTTTATCAGAATGTGCACCAAGTTTCAAATCACTAACCCTAATCCAACATTATACTGACATGTATACACTTGAATTTATGCAAATGTAGATGCTTCCTGCAAAGAATTTGGTATACACTTTTTAAAGTATGCATTATAAATGACATTTAATAAAAAAAAGTTGGCCACATTTGTATATTAAAGGAATACTTCACCCAAAATTAAAATATACTCACACTCAGGCCTTTCAATAAAGTAAAATATCCAGCTTCCGGTGGACCATATTCAATTTACAATAAAAGTGCAAGTAATGTGATGTATGATGTACCTTAAGTGTTTTGAACTACGAGAGGTGTTACTGTTACAGTTTCACTTTATAAAGTTTTAAATATGGATATTTTCTTACACAAACATATTGATTCATTTCACAACGCATTTATTAACCCCCTGAAGCCATGTGGAGCAGTTTTATGATGGATGGACGGAATTTTTTGAGCT
The DNA here is from genome assembly GCF_936440315.1 of Barbus barbus. NCBI lineage: Eukaryota > Metazoa > Chordata > Actinopteri > Cypriniformes > Cyprinidae > Barbus > Barbus barbus. The sequence continues at coordinate 18,152,490 of NC_136736.1, read as the reverse complement.
TCAAAATCTCATCCCCCATTCACTCCCATTATAAAGCTTGGAACAGCCAGGATATATTTTATTATAACTCTGATTGGGTGGCTTGAGGGTCAGTAAACCATGGTGTAATCATTTGTGGGTGAACTATCCCTTTTAAGAACATATGTACTTACTAAACATGACTTGAAGAAAGAAGAGCCATCATCTCCAAGCATGATAGGCAGTCCTCGAAAAACAAGGGTTCGGACCTCAGTTGGCTGTGCTGACTTTAGAGGAAAACATGAAATTCTATTAATGCCAGAAAAACTATCAATCTATTTTAGGCATTGTAATGAGAATATATGATTTAAATTAAATATTACATTATCTATTATACATAACAGATTACTGATATGAAAATAAGAAATACATTACATGTTGACAAAATTTAAAGGGATAGTTCACCCAAAAAAGAAAATTCTGTGATTGTTTACTCACCCTAAATTTGTTCCAAACTAAACAGATTTGGGGCACCACTGACATGTACATACTAAAAAGAAATACTAAGGAAGACAATGCTGCCCCAAAATTGTTCAGTTACAAACATTCCTTTAAAATATCTTCCTTTGTATCCAGCAGAACAAAGAAATGTATACAGGTTTGGAACAACTGCGGGTGAGTAAATGACGACAAAACTTCCATTTTTGGATGAACTACACAGTACCTTTAAGTTATGTTAAATAAGACAAATTGCTGACCTTTATTTGCTGTAAAAAGTTCAACAAGCGCTGACCAGGAGTCCCCCTTCTGTTTTTAAAAAGCTCCATGAACCGTGAACTGTGTCTGTCCAGGTTTTCGTAGAATTCCTGCTTTAGATTTTTGCCCGTAATTCTGTTGAACTCCATGCAAACCTGCGGGGAGACAAGGCCAGGTCACATAATCACATTAGATTTCACACAGAAATGCTTTACATGGCTAAGAAATAATTACGAAATAATGAAGAGGCTAAGAAAGTGTTTTTTGTTTGTTTTTTCTTTAAATGTGTTTTGCAAAAGTACTCCATGCCAACTTTACATTGCATAAGGGTGACTAAATGAGAAAATTGTTTAGGTGAACAGTCCTTTTAATGCATTGAAAACAGAAAGACGACTTACCTGAGGCTCACGGAAGAGGGCAGGCCAACGTTCAAGCACATCACTGATTGCAGGTGCAGACTCAACTATCTCTTTACGCCTAAGTGCAAAAGTCAGGTCCATCTGTTGTGCCAGAAGGGATGAACTGGGTGTTCTCGTCTTCATTTCATCTTGAATTTCTTTACGAACTGATTCAAGGCTGTCATCATTATGTCCTTCTGGAAAGTTTGGAAGAAAGTTGATTTCACATTTCTTTGGCTTCTTTATGCGTTTTCTTGATGGCATTCCTTCAGGGTTGTTTGTGCCTCTCCTTCCTCCATTAATGGTTACATCATGGTATCCCAAGTTTCTCATCTTGGATCTAAAATTCCCCATTTTGAATTTTAGACTGTTCTTCCACCCCCCCCTGCCGGTAGATGAACCACTTTCCAGAAGACATGGATGCTTATTTACCAGAGCAGCAGCAACCTGTGCATAGTCATCATTTGTTGGATAGGCTTTGAAGCTGAACATGGTTTCGGCCAGTTTTTCCAGGATGTCATGCTTAAGTTCTTTGGTCAGTTTGAGGTATGTGCTGTCCTTGAGGTAGGCCAAGTTGCCCTGTCGCAGGCGGTATTCAACATCAACTGTGAAGGAAGGGATCTCAAATTCTTTTGGCCATTGCGTTTTCCTTTCCTGTGATGAGTTAGAAAGTATCTCTGTGTCGGCTGTGCTTGCAGAGTCATCCAGTACTTCCTCTCGATTCAGTGGTACTAGTTCAATTACAGGAATGATTTTCAGTGTAGCTCTATCTTGAAGCTCTGATACGTCTGTTAGGTTGCAAAGTGCATTCCCAAAGTCCTGATCTTCATACTGAAGCGAAAAGTTGTAATTATGCCCCAAACTCTCTTTTAAAGCAACAACCAAGGCATCAACTGAATCAGGCTTCTTGGCCAGTGAGACCTTCCTTATGTCCCCTTCTGTCAGTATAACTCTTAGGAGAGTTTTCTCTTGAGAAGACATCTAACAAGTAAAACATAGTAATTACTATTGACTGAAATGTGACCACACCAAGGAAAACTCCAAAATTGTATGAATTTTTGCCAGATGAACTTTTAAACTACTAATGGAGTTGAACGTACAAAGACAGTCATTGTGTAGGCATGGAAAGGGTACAGTTTTTGTATGAGCACCATGTTTTAAACGATAATGTTTGAGAAGTACCCCTCTTTTTGCAGAGTCAAAAATGCAATACTTACATTTCCACATGTCCTTGTCTCATCTCACCTATAACAGAAAAGTTGATAATATTAAATTGAACAAAGTCAGTGCAAAAACAAAGAAAATTACACTATAATTAAGATGGTAATCTTACAATGTTATCCAAAATAAACCTAAATGTGCAAATAAACGTCTCTGGCTCTAAAAAGTGACAATTATCCTGGAAGGTACATCAGATAGATACAGCTGTTAAATAAGTAAACCACTTTGTAGCTAATTACTGGTGACCAGTGTGAAGATGGTCTGTAATTTCACCATCTATGAAACATCACTAAGCCTAATTAGGATCAGCTAAAGAAGCAAAACTTGCAATGTTCTCATAACACACAATTAACCTAGAATTCGCTGTCAAAATGTCTAATTGTGAAAAAAGTCGATTTCTCAAGGTATGATTGTGAAGATTATCCTCAAAATATTGTTAATTAATGACGACACTTACAAAGTTCGCCCGGGAAAAACTACCTCACATGGTCTAACATTAAGCAGTAGCTGCCATATTCTTTCTCTCAAAGAAAAACGATTAGGTGACCATCGAATATGTACACCTCACTGGTGAAAAAAGAAATACGTTGTCGTTTCAATAAAATTTTAAAATCACAAAATCATTAAGAAAATGTCGTTAACTAATGGCAAGGTTGGAAAATTTGAACGGAGGGAACAAAGTTAATTTATCTCAGAAGTGGCTGCCAAGTTCTTTCCCACAGAAATACACGTTTACACTACGATTAAGTGTATAACTAATATGGTTCAGTATTACAAATCAAATAAACAACAATCTGATATCTGTTATCATACCATCACAGATCCATATTGTTAACGTTACTTGATGGCTACGCTGGCAAAGTTTGACCCGGGATATATTGTAATTATGGCTGCGTTGTCTTTTATTATAGAAACGTACCACAAGGATTTAAACAAGCATATTTCACTTAAAATAAATATATATATATATTTATTTGTATGTCTCTTTTCTGTGACATACAAAATAAAAATAAAGCCTTGCGTTTAGATAAGTCACAAATTCCCCATAGGCCTACGTTAAGAGAAAAACAAGAGAGTTTAACTGACATAAGAACAATAAGAAAACAAGAGAAAAACTTTTAACCTCTACAGTAATAACAAATAATATATTAAATGTAATACAAGGTACAATAAAGTGCAAAACTTGAAACTTATTCAAACCCCTCTTTAACCGCGTAAACTATTATTTTAATCTGCCCTCTGCTTAGCTTAAAGGAAATAATAAAATAGAAGGTATAATTACGATTGAGAATGGGACACACAGGATTAAATAAAACATTAGGCTACATCTAATAGGGAAACATCCAACTGGTTTGTGTGATCATTGTCAGGATGAAGACTCAGTGGATCACATATCTCACTGCCAAAAATACATCACAGAAAGAGAAATATTAAAGAAAGAAATTAGGAAACAAAGTTCTATGGAAGTTAGCATTAAAGGCATACTTAGCCTATTGGTCATAATAATGAAAGTTTAATAAATTACCTAAGAAGAACGGGCTTAATTTGGCCATTTAATTTAGGTTATTATTATTATTATTATCATCTGGGAGGTAGTTCATTAGGCCCACACTCCAGTATTGTAGGTGGCGGTAATGCACCTTATCGTTGGATGCCGACCGCCTATAAAACAAAGAAGAAGAAGATGAAGATGAAGAAAAAGAAGAAGAACAGAACGGGCCATTACATTCAAGTGTTGCCAAGTCCGCGCATTAGACTACTTTAACACTGTTGCCTCGGGTTGTTATTTATGTCCGCGGGTCGAAGCGACCGCAATAACGTCATATTTAGCCCCTGGAATGCGAATTTACCAGGGGAACCCCGACAAAAAACGTGTATTTTACATCCCGGAACTCGATTTTTAACGGGGATCCCCTCGAAACGCGATTGGGCTAGATTTGGTAGCAATTGGGCGGGTTTTGTTGTGAAAGTCTGGCAACCCAGATTTCGAAGAGAAAAGAAGAGGAACAGACAGCATAATTGAGGTAAATCTTTCTTAAATAAACACGGCAATCACAAGTAATGGCATATATTTTATTTATATGAAGGTATGTGAAGACGTATTTCAAGATTCAGTACATATATGTGCATGCATGCAGTCACGTGCTGTATGAAGCACCGCTGAAGGAGAAAAGAAGTAATGTGGTAATATGTGTATTTGCTATTCAGCCACAATTATTATGTTGGTTAGAGAAAGCCAACATAGTGATATTCTACACTCTTAAAACAGATGTGTTAAAAACAACACAACCTGTGTTATATCTTAACACACCCGTGTGTCTAGTTAAGGACAACACATTTTGTGTTACTTTTAACTCAACCAGTGTGTTATTCTTCTTTACACATTCAGTGTGTTAAAATATTTAACACACTAATGTGTCATTGATAACACAATTTGTGTCATAGATGTGCTATTTTTTTATCAGTTACAATGAATGCAATACAAAAAACAACTTTTTTCTTTCAAATATATACATATTTATTAAAACTTCACTTCTGAATTTTCACAAAGGCAATATTCACATGTCATTTGAATTTCATAAAGATTTTTAAACAATTTTATATCTTGGATTTACAAAAAGGTTTTCTTTCTTAGAAATCATGTGAAGTGGTTTTACATCAGCAGCATTGCTTAAATTAATGACTTTATATTCATTTGTTCTTTGGACAGCATATGCATACAAGTGTGGGTGAAAATACAGTTGAGATAGAACTCTAAGAAAAACTACAACCCTTTCTTTTTCACATTGTGGAACTATGTGTAAAACTTCACCAAAGAGACGCTCTTCTTTTAAGTCACGGTTTAAAGCAATTACACAACCAGTTTGAAAAGTCTGACCGAACGCATTAACAGAGTGAGAAACGAGAACAGTGCTACATGTGTCAAGTTCATAGCCAAAGCTTGAGGATATCTGCTGTACAATTTGTGATTTCTAAAATGTGAGCCATCACAGTAATCACGCAATTTGTCGTCACTTTCGGTTGAATCCACAAAGAGCTTTTGCATTTGTTCATTGTCAAAAAGAAACTTCAGAGTATCAATAATAGATATGTACTGACATGTATCTGCTATTAACACTTGAGTTAATGTACCTTGCTTTCTTGCAGTATCACCTCTGTTTCCAAGGAAGATTTCTGTTGGCTTGATGAAAGAGTGGTTTGCTGCAAAATATTTGGTCATTTTGTAGGGGGTATCAACTTCCTCAAACATATGTCGTCCTCTTTCAAATTCATCCATCAAAGTCTGCAATTCATCACTGGGTATAGAGTAACGATTAAGCAGAGATGTGGTTTTCTCTTGCAAACAGTCCAGGGTTTCGCAGAGCAGTTCTTTTGTGCATGTGATGCTTCTTTGCACATCAGTCAGAGTACAATTTGAAGAGGAGTACATTTTTGCAACAAATGCTGCTGCACAGCTTTGGTAGTCAGAGGTGCTGCAAGTACTGGAGCCATCAAAATTAGTTTCTGGAATATCAACAGCAGCAGAGCAAGATGGAGCTGGAAAGTCCTCACTCGTGCTGGTGTCACGGTCTTGTTCTAAATGTAATGGGTTTGCAACCTGAGCATGCTCTCTATTGAGATGTTTAGTATAAGAATTGAAGTTATGGTATGTTCGTTGGCAATTGTTTTGACTACAAACAATTGTATAATCCTGTCCATCAGAAAGTGCATGGACATGCCTAAGATGAATTATGAGTTTCCGGACGTCTTTTGAAGTTGATTTTTTACACCTTGGACATATGTACATGGTGGTACAATTTAGGATAGTGCTTGAAGCTTCGAAATAAGCTCCACAACTTTGGATCTCTTCCCACCAGAGAAAGGAATGTCATATACATTTTCAAGGAAATTAAAGACCGATGTAAGTTGGACAGGATATTGTACATTGCAAACCCAATACGTTTTGAACAGCTTGTCAATGGCACACGTCAGACTGTTATCGTTGAGTGGAATGGTGACTTTGTCATTCTCGGCCACAATGATGTATTGCGCTGTAGAACTGGGGGCTCCTAAACAGACAATGTGGGGTTGATGGTTTTCCACCATTGTCTGGGAATGATCCAGGAGGCTGGAGATGCTGGTTCCAGCCTGTAAACATAAAAGTAAATTTTTTAAAAGCTATTATTAAAACAATTCAAGTGACTGAAGGTTTTCTTAAAGGGATAGTTCACCCAAAAATTTGAATTCTGTCAGTAATTACTCACCCTCATGTCGTTCCAAAACCGTAAGACCTTCTATTATCTTCGGAACACAAATTAAGATATTTTTGATGAAATCTGAGAACTGTCTGACTCTTCATAAACAGCAACAGACACAAAACTGAAATGTTCCCAAATGCAGAAACGTAGAAAGGACATCAGTAAAATTGTCTGTGACATCAGTGATTCATCTGTAATTTTACAAATTCAACAACTTTTTCCTCCTCATTCCATCTGCTGCCTGTATGCCGCCATTGTGAAGAGAGTATCATGACGCATGCACTTGCTTCCGCTTGATGTAAACAAGGCATGCATTTGCTGTCCTCTGCTCATAAACAAAACACGACGAGTGCTTTGTTTACATGGACAGGAAAGCCTGTGCATACGTCGTGATACTCTCTCCAAAACTGCAGCACACCACGGCAGATGATAAAGAGAAGAGTTGTTGAATAAAGTTGTTATTTTTGTTTTCTTTGAGCACAAATGTATCATAGCTTCATATCAGCACAACTGAACCCCTGATGTCACATGGACTCTTTTACCTATATCCTACATTTCTGTGCTTGGGAACATTTCAGGTGTGTTGCTGTTTATGGAGGGTCAGAAAGCTTTTGAATTTCATCAAAAATATCTTAATTTGTGTTTGCAAAGTTGAATGAAGGTGTTACGGGTTTGGAACGACATGAGGGTGAATAATTAATGACTAAGTAATAAAACTTTTTTGGATGAACTCTCTCTTTAATTCATTTGCATTCATTGAACTGAAGGCCAGGGATATTTTCTTATTTATGTTCAAAAGAAAATAGGAATGCACAATATTATCACTTCACTGTTTTGTATCACTGCATTTCATTTGAGAATGCACATACAGAATGATGTGTTTAGTGTGATAGCGTGCAGTGACAACAGCAGCAACAGCCTCCCTTTGGTACTAATGTTCATTCGGTAAGGCGTTTTTTTTTTTTTGTTTAGTGGCCGCTGTTGGTCTATTTATAACAAAATAAAAAGTAAAATGCACAAATAACCTTAAGATACTTAGCCAAAGTGAGCTAAAAAATACTGACAAAAACCTAATATTGTGCATCCCTAAAAGAAAACAATGAAAACAGTATAGTTTTATGTAAATTAGAGAGTCATGTAATTAAGTAACATCACAAAGTGCTTGCACAGAAAACTAACAAACTAAAACATAAACATATTAGGGCAATCAAGCTGCTTACCGGCTTAATGTCCAAGAGGTAAGAAAGGGCTGACTTTGTACTGCATTTGGCCCAACCTTTGCTCCTCCCGGACGCAGTGGGGGGCAGCAGTGTAGTAAGAATTTGAAGAGCTCTGTAACATGACTCTGTAGTATAATAAAAAAAAACCACAAAATATAATGGCATTTTTCAAATGGCTGAAATAATGGCAGACTTTGATCTCCAACTTTGCCTTCAGAGAACTAGTAAAACTAATGGTGTCCACTGAAAGAAAAACAACGGTTTGACAGAACAAGCAAAGTAGCCTACCTTCACTCTCATTATCAGTTGGCATGACCAGAGGATCTTTCACTGTGGACATCTTTTGCAACTTCCGAACAATATTTCCTTCCCATTTTCGAAGAAAGAGGTCAGCCTTCCCAGGAAACATTTTTCCAAACTCAGTGTCAAGCTACAACATAGGATACAATACACAATTACAACACTACCGTGTTTTCTCAGTATGTTCACAAATGATCAAATCTAAGTTTATGCAATCATAACAGTAAAAACAAAACTACTATACTTCAGTTTTATGATTTGAATTAAACTGATTGAAGTAAAATAAATGGTGGAGCTTGATTTCAGTGCACCTTACAATCTCTAGCTTGCAGCAGACTGATGGTTGGAGGGGAGTGGTTAAAGGATGTTTAAAGGACTTTATTTTATTTTATACTTTATTTTAATTAAATTGCATAGAATTTTTCATCACAAGATTAGTAATGTGCACTAACAAAGTATAAAAAAAAAAACATTTTGAATTCATTTGGACTTTAAATGTTAATATTTAGCAGCCTTGTCCCTGTACTGACAAGTCTATTTATACCTAGCTAGAAGAAAAAAACACAAAACACAAGATGCAAAACACAAGATGTTCTTACCAAGTATGGCATGTCTACAAATCGAGGATATTGTTCAAAAATCTCTTGCACTGTTGGGGACGTGTTTGCAATCCATAACCTGCGATTACTGTATGTTTTCTCCATGCCCAATTTGATGGTATTGAGGTTTTCTGTAGATGGTTTCTTCCTTTTGATCACAGTCATCCACTCCTGAGTGGAGTCCTCCTCCCCTTCAGCATATGTTATATCCAAAGTAAAAAAGGCAAAGAAAAACACCAATCTGTTATATACATATACTGATTACACATACATTCATAATGTAAAATGTAGTTAACAAACAGTGTTATAATGAATATTTATTACAAAAACAGCTAACAAAAGCTAGATAAACCTTCAAGATATAAACCTAAACACATCCTTTTTGAGATAAAGACATGCGAATGTCGAAGTCAATCAAATGTTAAACGTTACAGTAATAAATCATAGTATTATTTAAAGACATTTAACAAGACATCAATACATTATGTTGTTTAATGAAAGAAAGGCGACGGATAGCAGTGAAAGTGATAAGAGTTAGCTGCTAGCTGCTACCGCTTTGTCAAACTCATTAACGACAATCCTGCCATGGCCGCAGCGTTTTATCGGACGTCATATAATTGGCAACAAATCAAGCAAAGAAAAACAAACTCGTTAAAAATAAGTTCTCTCCAGAAAGCGAGGAACAAACGTACCAAAATGTAAAGAAATAATAATGTGTGAAGCATTAACTATCTGACGCCGTTTTCGCCCTGTTCAACACCGCCTCTCGTGACTACCGAAAATACCCGTATGCACGACTAGAGGCTGCTAACTAAATGCACATTTGACCGTCTAAAAAATTCACATTAAACATATATATGACAGTTTCTAATAATTAAAAATAATAAATCCAAATACCTGACATGTGCACTGCATCCAAGTCACCCATGGATGGAGATAGAGGCGCGAAATTGCTTAACGGCTTGCGGAGTGACGTAGCAGCAATGTGATTGGATGATAGTTAACACATGTTGTGTTGGACACACTGTGTTGTTTCTCTCTTTCTCTCTCTCTCTCTCTTTTACACATGATCAACTTAAAATTACACAAAATGTGTTAAAATAGCCATAACACAAAAAATGTGTTATTAATTAACACATCCTTTTTGAGAGTGTACATATGTTTATTATCATCATCATCATCAGTGGTGTAGTCGGGGTCATACGCACTATAAGCCTTATGCTTTAACCCCGGGCTGTTTGCATATAATGACTTGTAAGAATCAATATTTGCGTATACCCACTTGTTTTGTAGCCTCGCAAGTCCGTGAATGCGCGTTCACAACAGCAAATTAAAATTATTCACCAACTTTGGAACGTGAATTTTGACCCCCTTGTTCACACTGCAGTCACACACTGGTTGTCATAGAAATAACAGGCGTTGGTTCAGCATTTCAAAGTCAATGAAGCAATGAAAGTTTTGCAGATTTCGAGTGCACTTCTAAAATACATAAGTTGTAAACTGGTTTGTTTCCAGTTCACTTTCTATAGCAAGTTCTAATTATACATTTATGTGGTTTATTTATTTACTGATTATTTTTGATAAAATGTAACAACCCAGATAGCACACGTATGTCTGCAAGATGTCTGTTAAAGATCTCTTGATCTGGAAAGCATCTGCTGTCTACAAACGTCTGGCAGACGTCTTTCAGATGTCAGTTTTACATACATTATAAATCATAAACATCTTAAAGATTTGACATCTAAAAGGAAACGTCCTATAGACGTATTGCAGATGAGCAAACACCCTAAATAGATGTAAATGCAGACATCAAATAGACGTCTCGGAGATGTACGTGTGCTATCAGGGAAGAGAACGAAACGTCTAAAACAACGATAAAAAAAAAAAATATATATATATATGATATATTTTCATATATAATGAAAGTGAAGTATGGTGGCCAAGTATGGTGACCCATACTCGGAATTCATGCTCTGCATTTAACCCATCGAAAGTGCACACACACAGCAGTGAACACACACACACCGTGAACACACACCTGGAGCCATTTATGCTGCAGCGCCCGGGGAGCAGTTGGGGGTTCGATGCCTTGCTCAAGGGCACCTCAGTCATGGTATTGAGGGTGGAAAGAGCGCTGTACATTCATTCCCCGCAACTACAATCCCTGCCGGCCCGAGACATACATATATACATATCAGTGGCGGCTGCTGGTCTTTCACAGAGGGGAAGCTCATTTTCGGCCTACATCATACAAATTGTCCATTTATTTACGGAAGTTCTGCCATCGTGTGCAGTTTGTTCACCGCCTGGCCTACTGTATGAATGAATGAATGAACAAACGATGTAAAAAAACATTAAACTCGATGGAGGAAATGTGGGAATTAGGTTAAACCGAAACAAGGAATGTGGTGTATAATTGTGTGAAATGTATAATGAAAATTGGCCAGCAATTTCGCCAAGCAAATATCAAGAAATAGTTGCAGCAGTTTGTCTTTTGACTACACTTGCAAAGTCCACTATGGGACTGAGCTCGAATCAGTGTTGCCAACTTATTTCGATGGAAAGTAGCTAAAGCCAGTTTGAAAAGTCGCTAAATGTAGCCAGATGACGTCATGCGCTAATTAGCATATTCATTGTCATCGCGTCATATTGTCTTTTACATTTGTTTGTCTCTCTGTGCTCATACTGTATTTTAATGCAGCCAAATTCTCAATAAAACTGTTTTCCTTTATATATTTTACTGTTTATGTTGTCAGTCAACGGGATAAATATGAAATAGTGACTGAAACGCAGCCGTTTAAAAATACATAACCAGCTCTCCCTCCCAAGAAGTTAGTCTGCACAAAAATCCTAATTTATAATCGAGCCGTCGTCTGATGAAATCAAATATTACACACAAGATAAGATAATTCCTGTGCTGTGGTTTCGGCTATAAATTAGATGCATGTAAAATTAGAGAAGCAACATAATATCTATTTGAACTGAACGCGCTGCTCCTCTCAGCCGCTCACTGAACAGAGAAAGAGGTGCGCGCGCGCTGACCTCGCGTCGTTGCGGCAGTACCAGCGATCACAGACACGCTAAGGTTTCTCAAAGAAGTCGCTAGATTTGTCGCTAGTCGCTTTTGGGGAAAAAGGTCGCTAGGGTGGTCTGAAAAGTCGTTAAATTGGCAACACTGGCTCGAATAGCTTCAGCATCAGCGACTTCTTATAGGACACAATCACTGTCAATCAAAAGGAGATGCAGTCTTTCGACAGACCCTCCCATCATCACGCAGAAGCCCGGAGTCCAGCCCCGCCCACTCCTCCATTCACTCCCAGAGACGCTGAGAGTCCGGGGGCGGGACATAATCGCAGCATTTATCCAATGAGCGTCTAGTTTCGAAGCACTGAAAAAAACTGTTCAAAGCAGCCCCATAGAAGTCAATGGACGCTGGGCTTCAACAGAGAAATGCACTGTGACGCTACGGGAATATATGAGAAGGAAATCGACTCGAGTCACCCGCTATATTAGCTGATTCTGAACGAACTCGTCTCTGAGATGAACGTGTTCTAACGCATTTTTAGTCAATAAAATGTTAACACAATAGTACATATTTGACCATAATTTTTTTGACATTATAGGGGAAGCCGAGCTTCCCTTGCAGTCTTAAAGAAATCCCCACTGATATATATATATATATATATATATATATATATATATATATATATATATATATATATATATATATATATATATACACACACACACACATACAGGTGCATCTCAAATTAGAATGTCGTGGAAAAGTTCATTTATTTCAGTAATTCAACTCAAATTGTGAAACTCGTGTATTAAATAAATTCAATGCACACAGACTGAAGTAGTTTAAGTCTTTGGTTCTTTTAATTGTGATGATTTAGGCTCACATTTAACAAAAACCCACCAATTCATCTCAACAAATTAGAATACTTCATAAGACACACAAAAAAACATTATTAGTGAATTGTTGGCCTTCTGGAAAGTATGTTCATTTACTGTATATGTACTCAATACTTGGTAGGGGCTCCTTTTGCTTTAATTACAGCCTCAATTCGGCGTGGCATGGAGGTGATCAGTTTGTGGCACTGCTGAGGTGGTATGGAAGCCCAGGTTGCTTTGATAGCGGCCTTCAGGTCATCTGCATTGTTGGGTCTGGTGTCTCTCATCTTCCTCTTGACAATACCCCATAGATTCTCTATGGGGTTCAGGTCAGGGGAGTTTGCTGGCCAATCAAGCACAGTAACACCATGGTCATTGAACCAGCTTTTGGTACCAGGAAGCATGAAGTGCTCTAAAATTTCCTGGTAGATGGCTGCGTTGACTGTGGACTTCAGAAAACACAATGGACCAACACCAGCAGATGACATGGCAGCCCAAATCATCACTGACTGTGGAAACTTCACACTGGACTTCAAGCAAAATCGATTCTGTGCCTCTCCACTCTTCCTCCAGACTGTGGGACCTTGATTTCCAAATGAAATACTAAATTTACTTTCATCTGAAAAGAGGACTTTGGACCACTGAGCAACAGTCCAGTTCTTTTTCTCCACAGCACAGGTAAGACGCTTCTGACATTGTCTCTGGTTCAGAAGTGGCTTGGTAGCCTTTTTCCTGAAGACGTCTGAGCTTGGTGACTCTTGATGCACTGACTGCTTCAATCCACTCCTTGTGAAGCGCTCAAAAGTGGTGGGGTAGTGGATAAGACACATGCCTTTGGTGTGAGAGACCCGGGTTCGAATCCAATGTGAGACACCAATGTGTCCCTGAGCAAGACACTTAACCCCCTAGTTGCTCCAGAGGCGTGCGACCTCTGACATATATAGCAATTGTAAGTCGCTTTGGATAAAAGCGTCAGCTAAATGAATAAATGTAAATGTTTGAATCAGCTTTGCTTGACCGTATTCTCAAGCTTGCGGTCATCCCTGTTGCTTGTGCACCTTTTCCTACCCAAATTCTTCCTTCCAGTCGCATTAAATATGCTTTGATACAGTACTCTGTAAACAGCTACACCTTTCAGTAATGACCCTCTGTGACTTACCCTCTTTGTGGAAGGCGTCAATGTTCTGGACCTTCTATGGATTCTAAGATCTTCTATGGATCTTCTGGATCATTTCCAAGTCAGCAGACTTCCCTATTATTGTGGTTCCAAAGAACAAGAGATACCTGGAATTTATACTGTAGGGATGGCCATTAATTGTAACTCAAATGTAAATATTCTAATATTTTGAGATACTGATTTTTTTTTTACTTTTTCATGAGCTGTAAGCTCTAATCATCAAAATTAAAACAAAAAAACTTTTGAAATGTTTTACTTTACATGTAATGAATCTAAAAGATATGAAAGTTTCACTTTTTGACCTTTTCCACGACATTCTAATGTGAGATGCACATGTGTATGTGTATATATATATATATATATATATATATATATATAACGGCTGATTCAATAGAAATGAAACAGGTGAGACCGTCCCTGTGTCCCAATGGTCATACTGTCCATCCTAAATAGTATATGAGATTACAATAAGTGTGTCCCAAAGCATAGTATGTTGAAAAGAGTATGCCAAAAGTCCCCGGATGGTCTTACTATTTCAGGGCGATTTTTGAAGTGTGGATCCGTGCACACTCTAATCGCTAAAATTGCCCAAAATCCATTGCGCTTTGGCGTTAGAACAACTACAAACGTGGCGGATGCATGCGATCAACGGTTAGGTAGAGAGAGGTTTGCAAAAAGGGGTTTGAGTTACTAATAAAAAAAACATTTAACCTGGTAAAAAATATTCAATTATTGTTATCCGTGTTATATTTCATCTGCAACCGCAATTTTAACTTTTATAAACATCCATTTGGTTGTTAACTTTTAAATACATCATTATGCAGAAGATATGAGCAGTTCTCCCCATGAAAGACCCGCGACTGGCAGATCATCGAGCTGCTACTTTTCTCTCTAATACGGTAGGAAGTTAAATGAAATGAAATGTGGAGGATGTTAACTGTGTCAAGATGATTGACAGGCCAGTTTACAGTGACCGGGTGCGTGTAACAGGTGCGACAGAGCAATCCGGTAAAGACGCAGTTGTGTGACGTGATAGTATGTCCCAAAGCTTGCCTACTCTTCTACTACACACTCAAAAGTGTGTACTTTTTCTTCACCAAAAGAGTACATACTTTAAGGGCGTAGTATAAGTAGACACATTAGGACGCAGCACATCTGAATAGACCGTTGAATCACTGGCTCACTCGATTCTTTCAAAAACTGATTCATTCATGGAATGAAACAGTGTGTTGCTATGCACTGTGGTATAAAACTAATAGCACATTTGTGCTCGCGAACTCTGATATACAGAAAAGTAAATTGCTTGTGCAATGAATATAAAAACGTAAAAACTCATACATTGGTATTTTTTGTTTCATCGCTGGAATTATAAGGGCATTCTAACTGTATTCTAATGGGCAGTGAATGCTTTTTGGACTCGAGATGTTTTTTTTTTTTTCTCTCAAAGTTGGATGTCAGCTAGGGGTGGGCGATATGGGAAAAATATCATATCACGATTTTTTATAGAAATATCACGATTCACGATTTTTATCACGATTCTTTGTTAGTTTTACTATTTTGGTTTTACAAGTTGTCTGAGCATTACAGCCAAACTAGAAAGACAAAGATGCATGGCAGATATTTAGGCCAAAGTGGGCGAAGATAAAAAATCTTTGTCATTATTTTATTTTTCTTATTAAAAAATAAGAACAAAGATACACATTACAAATACACATAATATACAAATAAAACAAACAGTGCTTTATTTCCAGGTACAATAGGTGTATTTAGCAGAGCATTCAATGAAATTGAATGAACAAATATAAAAATAAAACACTAGATAGACTTGATTCCTAAAGCAACTGTATTAAAGTTTTTCAGTCAAGAATAGTGAATGATTTTTCTCTTTGCATTTTGTTGTTTTGTTAACGTTAAATGAATAGTTCCCCCACAAATTAATATTCTGTCATCTGTCTGTCAATTCTGTCATAATGTTGTATTTTTATATCATCATTTACTCAAAAGTTGTTTTAAACCGGAATGAGTTTCTTTCTTGTGCTGAACATTTATAAATGCTATTTTGAAGAAGGTGGAAAACCAAACAGTTGCTGGTCCTCAGTGACTTACTTACTTTACTTACTTACTTTTACTTTTGTCATTTAGCAGACGCTTTTGTCCAAAGCGACTTACAAATAAGAAAAAGTAACTAAAACTAAAAAGTTACAACTCTATAAATACTATCTACCCACATATTTAAGAAAATAAAGAAATTAAATAAAATTAACACATGCATATAACAACAACATTTCAATAATAAACATATCAATGAAAAAATTAAATAAAAAGCTACTACTATCCCTTGCCGGTGTCCCTGCCCGGTGGAGTCGCACGGTAGAGTCGATGGTCTTTACACTCTTTGGTCTTCACACTAAGAGGGCTTCACACGACGACTGCCGCGACCGCTGCCGCGGTATAATAACGAGCTGATTTTAGACTTCCATAGAATTTTTCTTTCCTACTATCAAAGTCAATGTGGACCAGCAACTGTTTGGTTTTCCACTGAGTAAATAATGACAGAAATTAAATTTTAGGGTGAACTATCCCTTTAATGACAGTCGACAGCACGTTTAGTGTCCTGTCCCTTTAAGAGCTGCACGCATCTAATATACAGGCACGCATCCGTTTCTCTCTTAACTATTTACTTTCATTTTAGAGATAACCAACTCAGTCTGTATGTAAACCTTGTGTGTTTTGACAGTATTAGCGCAAAATATAACTTAGTTGAGTAATCAGGCGCTGTTAGACAGGCGTTTTAGTGCGCGTGCTTCAGGTGTATGTGCTCAGAACAAGCGCACGTCAGACCAGCGCGCTAATTAAACATTTAACCAGCAAGGCTTGTATGCAAATAATGTACTTTTGCGATCGCGAATAAGTGCAGTGTCCTGTCTGAGTAACTCTACTGCTGTATGTCGTGTTGTACAGCATATAGAGACGGCGGCGCCAGAACTGTATTTGACAATGTGCGCGGTAGCGCGATACTACGATATTTCTTAAAAAGCAGATCGTGGAGACATTTTTATCGTCCACGATCAAAAATCGTCATATCGCACACCCCTAATGTCAGCTCTCCTATCTCTCAGTCCCTCACAGTCACACATACATTATGTCAGGAGAAATTCTTTAAATTCCAATCAAGGAAAAATAATACCTTCTGTTGTCTTCTTTTTAAAGAACTTCAAAAGTTGCGCTTGAACCATTTTACGTGAAAAATTACGAAATTGTGCGCAGCTTGTTACAGTACCAAGTTCTGATTGGCCAATCGCCGTTATTTAGTTCGTAAATGATCATAAGTAGAGAATTTTAACAATTCATGGGCATGATAAGTTTTACTTAATACACACGATTTATAATCCAAAGGGGATGGTGGTTTTACAGAGGGGATGCTTTTTGTAATTTTTTTCGACCAGGGGGATGCAATCCCACCACATCCCCCTCAATTTGAGCCCTGTATAATAAATATATACAGTGTTTCCTCTAGGATTTTTTCCAGCTGTGGCAGCAGGCTGTATTTCCACCGGGGGGGGGGGGTAACTATGTGTTAAACTATGTGCAAACCGAACCTTGAGGTCTGGTTCGTACGGACCACGGATCATCTGCGATCAGTTTCACAACTACTGTGTAATGTTGGAGGTTGAATCGAATCGTTACACATAACGTACACCACTACTACGATTACACTTAAGGTTGCTCTATATTATACTCACCTTTTAATAATTAGTGTGTGACTAACGTCTCCTCCATTATAAATTACCAGACTGTAAATGAATCGAGTGACGTCACTGAAAAGCTGCAGCCGTGTCGGGGATGATTTTTGGTGTGGCGGGCCGCCACGGCAGAATGAATGTAGCGGAAACACTGTGTATGTGTATGTATATGTGTGTATGTGTATGTATGTATGTGTATATATATATATATATATATATATATTTACAAATAATAAACTGCTAAGTTCAACCTTAGGCATTACTGTTTTGTTGGACCATATAAAGCATACCGGGGACCTCATTGCTTTCACAAATCGAACCACAAACGAAACAAGGTGGTCTGAGTACAGTTCTCTTTTGGGTCCTTTTAGGGGGGTCTGAGATCACTTGTTTGTTCACACATACGAGCTGAACCGCTCAGAGCATTTAGAGGGTTCAAACAAACTAGGTGTGAAAAGACCCTTAAAGGGTTATTCCACCCCAAAATTAAAATTTTGTGATTAATCACTTGCCCCCATGTCGTTCCAAACCCTTAAAAGCTTTGTTCGTCTTTGGAACACCATTTAAGATATTTTGGATGAAAACCGGGAGGCTTATGACTGTCGCTTTGACTGCCAAGTAAATAACACTGCCAAGGCCCAGAAAAGTATGAAAGACATCATCAAAATAGTCCATCTGCCATCAGTGGTTCAACTGTAACATTATAAAGCTATGAGAATACTAACAAAACAAAAATAACGACTTTATTCAACAATTCGTCTGCACCGCATCACCATAGCCCCAATTTGGAGAGTATCTGTTGGACGTTGGATTTCTTACCATCTAGTTCACAGATGTCCGCAGCGATCTTTTGCCACGGCTCGTCGGGAAGGGCTGTAACCATAAGAGGCTCTCTCTTTTGTGTCGGCTTATAGACTTGACAGAACTGACATGTCTCTACTGTTTTTAAGTCCCTGCCTATTCCAGGCCACCACACTGACATATTAGCCCTCTCCCTGCACTTCATGAGGCCCTGATGACCTGTGTGAAGCTGACGTAACACCTCCAGTCTCTGTG
Source organism: Barbus barbus (assembly GCF_936440315.1). Lineage (NCBI taxonomy): Eukaryota > Metazoa > Chordata > Actinopteri > Cypriniformes > Cyprinidae > Barbus > Barbus barbus. The sequence continues at coordinate 18,133,924 of NC_136736.1, read as the reverse complement.
AACCAGGAATCACAATTCTATCCTCATACAGCAAAAGTCCATCAATTTCAGAGAGGTGAGCTGTAGCTGCATGAAACCCATGCAGTGTGTTTGTCAATTGAGACATTTGACTGGGCTACAGCCCTGCATTTCAGCCCGGGCCCGATGGGGCCCCAACTTTTTTCGCCTCTAGGCTTGAATTATTTACTTATTAACTAGTGTTTTCTGAATCCGTTTTGCAAGGATGAATAGGGCCCTATGAAATCCGTTTTATTTTTTTCTAAATTCTGTTTTTTCCGTGTTAATTTTTCTGGATTCGTTTTTTTTCCTTCATTTTTCTGGACTCCTTTTTAATGGTCAAATTAAATTGTATTAATCAAAAAGCATGTCTAATTAATTAAAATCATAAAACTTATAAAATTTAACATTAATTTATTAAAAGTTTAACAAAAATTACATGTTTAGGGCCGTATGAAATGTTTTATTTTTTTCTCACCTTATGTTTTATTGTTACCAAATTCTGTGTTTTAGCATGTCTAATTATTTGAATGAATACAATTTTTATTTATTCTTACAGTAGCCTTATGAAATGCCCCCCCCCCCCCCCCAAATACACAATTTAAATTGTGTAATTTAAATTTTACTGGTTATCAGATGAAGGCATAAAACATTGATTTAATTTATATTTTAATTAATCAAAGTTAAACATTAAATTTTTTGGATTGACAAACATTACAAAAATTGAAATTTTGTGATTTATTTTTAAAAAAAGTAAAGTTTTATTATTTTTCAACAATAGTAGTAAGTAGTAGTAGTAGTAGTATTAGGTACATTCTACTAAATAATAGTAATATAGCCTATTTCTGTCTATAATATGTCTATAATAAGTTAAACCGAACTTTTATTTTGACGGGTTGCCGTGAGTACCTTTTAAAGTTCTGTGTGTATATGATATGACGCTAGTTTTACTCAAAGGAAATGGTAAACTGCTCGTAAAGTGCCTCTCAGATCAGTTCTGGAGATTTTGTTCATGTATTTATGTCCTCACTGAGACGGCAGACGCTGAAATCACCGTGAGTGCCACATTAGTAAACAAAACCGTGCGTCTGCTCCATTCATACAGAGACGCGCAGAACATGCAGGATTCATATTTAAATCGACTTTTGCGGCTTAATGTTTACAGATACTAGTCTATATCGTGATTTGATTTAAGTGTAATGACCTACTTTTGATTAATTCCGTGACATTCCGCGTTAAACTGTAAATTCAGTTTTTTTGACTGGATTCCGCAATCCCGACCGCGTTTTCTGCATCGCAGAAATCATAGGGCCCTAGATGAAGTTGCTGATCCTGACTCGCTGTCTCCTCATTAGATGTACCTTTAGAGAGAAATGCATTTTTATGGATTATGATAATGAAAGAATTTTTGTTTTCAATTTGTTTTAAGTAGTAATTTAAAGCTTTCTATAGATATATTTATCGTGTCTGTGAGGCATGTATTCGCTGAGTTTCAGTTTTTTTTTTGTGAAGCGCTCCTGTTCAAGATGAGATGGCGCATCATGTTTGTTTTCTTTATTTTATAAAAGCACAACGTTTTGTTGATATTGTGAGTGCACACAAATAAAAGTAGACCCGAATGATGTATTACTCTTACCTTTGTGAGCAAAAATGATGACGTATCCACTGAAAAAAATTCAAGTGATCGCGCTGGCATCTCCATGTCCTGCAAAGCGCGCTTTAGCTTCCACTCTCCGCACAAACTATTGGATACAGTGCACATTTATCTAGGTTTAACCCTTAAACATTGTTGTATTCTTGAACTGTTTTATATCTATAGATTTTTTTAGGCAATTCGTGATGATTTGAGAAGGCCAAATTGATCAAACATAGACTATGATCAGCTTACTGTATGCTGCTGGCCGCTTCTTAAAAAAAAAAAAAAAAACTTATAACAAACAAAAAATGCTCCAAATGTTTTTCTAAATTAACTTAATTAAAAAACAAAATTAAATTAACACTTTGCCATTACATACAAAACTAGTTCATACATTTTATGTAATGGCATATTTTAATAGCTGAAACAGTACTATAAGCTGTTTTGGGAGAAGGGGGAAAAAAGACGGGCTCGGGTTGGACCTGTGCCGGTAATTCTAATAAGCTGTCGGACACGGGTTGGGCTAGGGCCTAAATTTGAGGCCCGTGCAGGGCTCTAGACTGGGCCATCCTTGGCGGATGTACTTGCAAACCGACTGGAGATCTGAATCTTGTTGTGTGGCTTTCCTTATGGCATTTAACCTGTCTCCACTCACAGTACTGCTTACATTTACATTTACATTTATTCATTTAGCTGACGCTTTTATCCAAAGCGACTTACAATTGCTATATATATCAGAGGTCGCACGCCTCTGGAGCAACTAGGGGTTAAGTGTCTTGCTCAGGGACACATTGGTGTCTCACAGTGGATTCGAACCCGGGTCTCTCACACCAAAGGCATGTGTCTTATCCACTGCGCCATCACCACCCTGCTTGTACAAACACTGTCACATCACACTCGGTGTCAGACTCACCATGATGATCAGTGGTAGGGGTGTGCGATATGACGATTTTTGATAAAATGGACGATAAAAATGTCTCCCCGATCTGCTTTTTAAGAAATATCGTAGTATCGTGCTACAGCGCACACATTGTCAAATACAGTTTTGGTGCCTCCGTCTCTATATAATGTACAACACGACATACAGCAGTAGAGTTACTCTGACAGGACACTGCACTTATTCGCGATCGCAAAAGTACATTATTTGCACACAAGCCTTGCTGGTTAAATGTTTAATTCACGCGCTGGTCTGACGTGCGCTTTTTCTGAGCACATACACCTGAAGCACGCGCACTAAAAAGCCTGTCTAACAGCGCCTGATTAGTCAACTAACTTATTTTTTGCGCTAATACTGTCAAAACACACAAGGTTTACATACAGACTGAGTTGGTTATCTCTAAAATGAAAGTAAGTAGTTAAGAGAGAAACGGATGCGTGCCTGTATATTAGATGTGTGCAGCTCTTAAAGGGACAGCACACTAAACATGCTGTCGACTGTCATTAAAGGGATAGTTCACCCTAAAATTTAATTTCTGTCATTATTTACTTTCCCAAACCTCTATTAATTTCTTGTGCTGAACCCAAAATAAGATATTTTGAAGAATGAGGGTAACCAAACAGTTGCAGTAGGGAATGTAGGAAATAGTAGGAAAGAAAAATTCTATGGAAGTCACTGTGGACCAGCAACTGTTTGGTTTTCCACCTTCTTCAAAATAGCATTTATGTTCAGCAGAAGAAAGAAGCTCATTCAGGTTTAAAACAACTTTTGAGTAAATGATAGTATAAAAATAAAACATTATGACAGAATTGACAGACAGATGACAGAATATTTATTTTTGGGGGAACTATTCATTAACGTTAACAAAACGCAAAGAGAAAAATCACTCCCTATTCTTGACTGAAAAACTTTAATACAGTTGCTTTAGGAATTAATAATAATTCATTACATTTATATAGCGCTTTTTTGCTTTTCTAAGCACTCAAAGCGCTCTACTAGGGCTGCAACTAACGATTATTTTGATAATCGATTAGTTGGCCGATTATTCTTTCGATTAATCGATTAATCGGTTTAAAAAAATATTGACCAAAAAAAACACTATTCCACATTCTGCCCAATGTCCTTCAAACAAACGTGACAACTGAATGCTATGAAAACATACAGTGCTTAATTTATTAGACCACTTATCATAATAAAGAGAAAACATATTTTAGAAATTTGTCAAAAATTTGTTTAAATTTAAAAATGTTATTGTCATTTATTAGACATAATAATAAAAAATGGCCTCATAACAGCTTGCATTCTTGCTGGTATTGTTTATGTACTTTTTGACTGCAATTGGGTATCGCGAAAAAAAAATACTCAAATAAAAAATACAAGAAAAAATAAGTGCTCTGGTTTTCTTTCATAGATAACAGCAATAATGATATTATAGCATTAAAAATAGCCTACTACTGTTACTAAAGAGCTTACACATATTGGAGTACTAACCAGTACAGAAAGCCGAAAAATGATTTTGGTTATCACCAATACTGTTACTTTAGAGCAGCAGTGGCACAAACCTTACATAAACACATTGTTAAAAAACTTACATAAATTTGTTAAGCATTGTAAAAATTGAATATAGTTTAAACCTCTATTAAAAATTAAAATAATAAAGATAATAATAAAGACGAATAAAAACACAAACTCAGTGTTAACCAACAGGTAAGAGTAATGTTCTGCAGGAACTACTTTGATCACAGTCACCTCGTCATTTCTTTATCCTGTAAAAGGCCGTTATGGAGCGTCTCATGTTTATATTCAGACAGACAATTACACGCTGTTATCCCTTTAAAGTTCCTACTCTCATAAAATATTTTAATTTATTTTAAACCTTAAATTAACTTTCAACAACAGATAATTCAGCACAATGGATATGTTTGCGCTGAAAAGCCTATTAATTGTCTCCCTCTCTACCGCGCCGGCGCTCATTCGGTATTTTAAACTTAACACAGACTGTCAGGACGGACCTTTATGCAAAAATGGAAACGCTCGCGTGAATTTGTGGCATTTATAGATAAGGATATGACCGTAAACTGAACGTTTTCGTTTAACGTCTCATCCGAAAGACAGTGCTTTTTGACAGTATAGTGTCCCCCTCGCTACACTGGGGCGTTAGGACCCACACAGACCGCAGGGTGAGCACCCCCTGCTGGCCTCACTAACACCTCTTCTATGTCTATGTAGTGTTTTATTTTTATATTTGTTCATTCAATTTCATTGAATGCTCCTGCTAAATACACCTATTGTACCTGAAAATAGAGCACTGTTTGTTTTATTTGTATATTATGTGTATTTGTAATGTGTATCTTTTGTTCTTATTTTTTAATAAGAAAGATAAAATAATGACAAAGATTTTTTATCTTCGCCCACTTTGGCCTAAATATCTGCCATGCATCTTTGTCTTTCTAGTTTGGCTGTAATGCTCAGACAACTTGTAAAACCAAAATAGTAAAACTAACATGACAAAGAACCGTGATAAAATCGTGAATCGGGATATTTCTAAAAAAAAATCGTGATATGTTATTTTTCCCATATCACCCACCCCTAGTCAGTGGATTTCTGGAAAGAGTGTCTGCCACCACAAGCTGTTTACCTGGTACATGCACTGCTTTGACATTTAAATCTCATCAAGCACATCAGTAGCCGTTGGCATCTTAAGGGAGCTTTTTTTTATATTTCAAATGTTTATTTCCTTTAATTTTGATGATTATAACTGACAACTAATGAAAGTCCCAAATTCAGTATCTCAGAAAATTAGAATATTGTGAATGTTCAATATTGAAGACACCTGGTGCCACACTCTAATCAGCTAATTAACTCAAAACACCTGCAAAAGCCTTTAAATGGTCTCTCAGTGTAGTTCTGTAGGCTACACAATCATGGGGAAGACTGCTGACTTGACAGTTGTCCAAAAGACGACCATTGACACCTTGCACAAGGAGGACAAGACACAAAAGGTCATTGCTAAAGAGGCTGGCTGTTCACAGAGCTCTGTGTCCAAGCACATTAATAGAGGGGCGAAGGGAAGGACAAGATGTGGTAGAAAAAAGTGTACAAGCAATAAGGATAACCGCACCCTGGAGAGGATTGTGAAAAAAAAAAAACATTCAAAAATGTGGGGGAGATTCACAAAGAGTGGACTGCAGCTGGAGTCAGTGCTTCAAGAACCACCACGCACAGACGTATGCAAGACATGGGTTTCAGCTGTCTCATTCCTTGTGTCAAGCCACTCTTGAACAAGAGACAGCGTCAGAAGCGTCTTGACTGGACTGCTGCTGAGTGGTCCAAAGTTATGTTCTCTGATGAAAGTAAATGTTGCATTTCCTTTGGAAATCAAGGTCCCAGAGTCTGGAGGAAGAGAGGAGAGGCACATAATCCACGTTGCTTGAGGTCCAGTGTAAAGTTTCCACAGTCATTGATGGTTTGGGGTGCCATGTCATCTGCTGGTGTTGGTCCATTGTGTTTTCTGAGGTCCAAGGTCAACGCAGCCGTCTACCAGGAAGTTTTAGAGCACTTCATGCTTCCTGCTGCTGACCAACTTTATGGAGATGCAGATTTCATTTTCCAACAAGACTTGGCACCTGCACACACTGCCAAAGCTACCTGTACCTGGTTTAAGGACCATGGTCTCCCTGTTCTTGATTGGCCAGCAAACTCGCCTGACCTTAACCCCATAGAAAACCTATGGGGTATTGTGAAGAGGAAGATGCAATACGCCAGACCCAACAATTCAGAAGAGCTGAAGGCCACTATCAGAGCAACATGGGCTCTCATAACACCTGAGCAGTGCCACAGACTGATCGACTCCATGCCATGCCGCATTGCTGCAGTAATCCAGGCCAAAGGAGCCCCAACTAAATATTGAGTGCTGTACATGTTCATACTTTTCAGTTGGCCAACATTTCTAAAAATATTTTTTTTTTGCATTGGTCTTAATTGATATTCTAATTTTCTGAGATACTGAATTTGGGACTTTCATTAGTTGTCAGTTATAATCATCAAAATTAAAGGAAATAAACATTTGAAATATATCAGTCTGTGTGTAATGAATGAATCTAATATACAAGTTTCACTTTTTGAATGGTATTACTGAAATAAATCAACTTTTTCATGATATTCTAATTTTATGACCAGCACCTGTAACTAGTAACTTTGGACCAGTCTACCCTTAGAACAATAATGTTCTGTAACAATCTCAGAACTCCCTCTCTCAATTAATCTTTACTAGCTTGTTGAAACTCAGAATTATTTACAGCACTTTCAAAATCATTGAATTCTGATTCTGTCAAGATCCATGACATTAGCTGGGTGACTTCAGCTAGAGACATATCGGAGTCTTTCTTTACAACTCTCTCCTAAACTCTGACAAATGTCCATGTACCAATGGCAAACTCTCAGTAAGTCTTTCTATGGCCTCAGGACCAAGAGCTGTATGGACTGCTTGTAACTGGAGTATGGGGGTTGCAGATGGAACAGTTTCAACCCCTTCTACCCCACTCTGAGCCCCTTGTCTCGCTCCACATACTTCAATTGCATTTACATCTTTCTCCATCCTTCCAATATTGTAATTGTCCTCTTGTCCACACAAAGACTGGAAGTCAAAATAACTTACATCTGACTGTTGGTTGTTTAAGTCTCTTTTGGTTGAGGCCTTATGGCCCACCTTTTTAGTGAGACAAGACACTTGACTGTGCAGCTGTTTGTTTTGTTCTTTTAACTTAGCGATACACTGAGCTTGTTCTTGTGCTATCACTAAACTAAACTCTCTGTGGCAGCAGATAATGCCTTTTATATTTTTCTTCCAAATACATGCACCTAACACCTTCTTGCATTCTTCAATTGTCCATACATTTTCTGGTTGAATACCAAATATCTTTTGTTAAATCTGATCTCCTAACAATGATTTAAACTCACTGTCTGTCCATGAAGGGTTAGCTAGTCCACCTTTCTCAGTTGTTGGAATCAGCCTAGAATTTTTTCTAAACATGTTGTAATTAGGGGTGTGCTCAAAATATCGATTCTTAGATACATACCGATATAATAAAAAAAGATACAGTATCGATATTCTAGCCCTTAGTATCGATACTCTGCCCAGCCATTAGGGGGCGCAGCGGCGCCCGCGAGTTTCAAAAAACTCATGGAAAATGTTAAAGCAAGATGTAGCATTTAAGTGATTTCATAGTGAAATATGTTATGGCAGTACATGGTGTCACAAAAAAGAATTATAAGAAGATTTAATAAGACGTTAAGAATAATAAGAAGAAGATTTTGTGCTTGTGTGAGCTCAGACTGTAATGTAATGTAATGTAATGTTTATGTTTATTTCATTCATGGATATTTTTTTTTCCCACAAAACTTACTTCATCATCCTCATTCATATAATTTATAAAACCATGATGAAAAGGAGGCAGGATGAAGAATATCTTATATTTCCTGCCCCCTCAAAAAAAAAAAAAAAAAAAAAAAACGTACCTTGGAACCTGTACCCTTGGAAAGTTAAATGTTGACTTGTGGTAATTTCCAGATTAATACAATTTGTGTACAATTAATCAGAGCACTTAAAGTTGCAAATATTTAAGCAAAATGCACTTTGTTATAATGCACTTTTGTCTTCAATAAATTGAAGAAAAATGCAGAGTTCTGTTTGTTGAGTAAATGTGTTCAGCATTAACTAATTGGCTCTGGCCCATGTATTTTTATTGAATCGTATCGAATCGTGTCACATTGTATCAAATCGTATCGAGACAGCTCTGTATCGAGGTACGTATCGAATCGTGACCTGTGTATCGAGGTATGTATCGTATCGCCAGGTTCTCCAAGGTATACAGCCCTAGTTGTAATGTCTTTCTGACACAACAGGACACGTTTAACACCTCCCTGGCAAAGCAGAGGATACATCAATAACCTCTCTGACAAAGCAGAGGATAAGCTAGTTAATACACATCATAATGTGTTCGACCTTCCTTGGCAAAGCAGAGGATAACCAGTATGTTAACACTCACTGTAACTGCTGTTAACCTTCCCTGACTGAACAGAGGAGGAACATTCGTCCCTGGCAAAGCAGAGGATAGCACAAATTACTAGCACTTTACGCTAATCTTCCCTGCCGAAACGGAGGGTAACTATTTCTTCTCTGCCAAAACGGAGGGTAACAACTATTAACACGTCATGCTAATCTTCCCTGCCTGACCAGAGGATAACCTTCATCTCTAAAAAATACATTTTTAGAGGATAACTTAGTTAACCAAACCCTACAGATGTCGGTTATCTCTTCTCTGACAGCGCAGAAAATAACACATTTGTACTGGTCTTAAACGTTCTTTTGGATAGTGACACTCGCCAACCCTTGGTTGTACAGAAAGATTCAGTCTGGAACGAAGTCAGATCTTTGAGCTTTAAGTTTCAATCTGGATTCAGGTGAGGAGCTCTATCCGGGTCACGGCACCAAAACTGTTGGAAACTCAGAAGCGAAGACCAGGAGACTCTTGGGTATCTTCAGCAGAGTTCTTTATTGAGAACGTGCTGTGTGGTGCTGCAATCATCAAAACCCTAACTTAGGCAGTATTACATTGTAGTTTATATACATTTAGGGGGCAGTGCTTAGGAATGGAGACAAAGCACCTGGGTGACAACCTTAAACAAAGCATTCAAATTAAGTATTCAGGTATAGCAACCTTCCCCATTTAACCACTCCTAATCCAATCAGCATAATTACCCAAAGACTGGGGCAGGGGCACCAAGAGCCATTACAAACAAAAGGTGAGGGTCTCCATTATCTGGCTCATTTGACTTACAATAAGAGAACGGGAACTGGCAGGAAACTCTTGCTACAAACTTTATTTAACAGAATCGTTCATCTGATGTCATCATCTTTACCATAAATGCTAAATACAATGTATTTCACTTTAGTTTTTCAGGTGATTGTATGTAAGGACATAGGATCAGTAGATCAAAAACAGATTCTTAAATTTGTAATCCCACAAGTGTCACCCTTCAACAGTTCAGTCATTGGATGAAGAACTGACGAGAGACCCGGGAGGAATTTGCCCAGGTAATTTATCATCCCTAAGACCTGTCACAGTTCAGTCAGATTCATAGGGCAGGAGAGCTCAGTTATAGCTCTCACTTTGTTAGTGTCTGGCCGGATCCCATCCTTTCCAATAACTTCTCTTTGTTCAACTTAAGACCGGATTCTCTGATGGACTTTAAGACTGCCTTGAGGGTGCGATCGTGCTCCTCCTTGTCTCTACCGAACACCAGTATATCGTTAATCACCGCTACCCTGCCGGCATGGTCTTTGAGAAGAGTGCTCATTTCTCTCTGGTAATTCCAAAGGGGAGTCTCCAGAAACAGAAGCGGCCAATCTCCATATTCAGATTGTTGAATATTACCTATTTTCAGTGGTTGAAAACCAAATGTTGGTCACTTTGTATACAGCCAATACTTACTGTATTTTAAAGAGGAATGTGTAAAGTATAGGGTAAACTTCCCTATTAAGCCCACCAAAATCTACATTGAAACATTTTTTGTGCACAATATATTGGTTTTAGTACAAAAAGTTATTAAAATAAAATATTAATCTCTCGCACAAAAATATTAAATTTTATTTAAAATGACAAAAGCACTTCAATTACAGGGGACCTATTATGCCCCTTTTTACAAGATGTAAGTCTCTGATGTCCCCAGAGTGTATATGTGAAGTTTTAGCTCAATATACCCCACAGATAAATTTCTATAGCATGTTAAAATTGCCACTTTTAGGGTATGAGCCAAAACGCGCTGAATTTGAGTATGTTGATTTAAATGCGAGTGAGCTGTTGCTCTCGGAGAAGAGGGCGGAGCTTCAAGAGCAGTGCTAGCCTTTGCAAATAAACATTCCACTATTAATATAAGCCTGTTATCTTTACAGAAAACTACTTGGTTTCAAAGTCAGTCATCTGATTATACTGTGCATAATAAATTTGCATTTATGAATTACACAGACGGGGAGCATGGCGGGATAAAAATAACAACATAGCTGGTCTCATGCTATCACAAACTTCATAAGTTCCACTTTTGATTATGAGCTCGACAACATGAAGCGATCGACTCACATTGCTTTCATACGCAACTTTTATCTACCACATTCATATTCACGATCATTCTGATAGCACTTGAAGGTAGCATCAGTGAAAACAGGCAGAGACCATGATAGCTTTAGCAATAAGCCTTACAGAGTGCCAAGAAGCTCTTTCAGAAAGGCAATTTGGAAAACAAACTACCTTACTTTAGGATACTTACTTTGTCTGGAGCTGACGTTCATGCACAAAGCGTTGGTATTAATTCCTAAACACATATGGGACATTACCGATTTCTTCCTGGATATTTCCTTCGAAAATTAAATTTAACCACAGTGTCCTCGGCTCAGATGGGGGGAGATTATGACGACTCCTATGTTCATTAGTGCATCCCTAAACACAACACTTGTAAAGCCTCTTTGGCGGTGACATTGTATATAACTCAAGAAATGGCGGACTGCATCTTCTTGCTCAGGGCTGTGTTTATGCTAATAGGGCAGAGTGCGTCACAAATGGGCGGGACTTTTTCCTCTCAGTGACGTGCACAGATGGAGAATCTGAAACAGCTCGTTTGGAGAGACCGTTTATGATTTATTGGTTTTATAAAAATATGAGTTGGTGGATTTTTAACATTATAGGCTGGTTGTTTTCACACACTGCGGCCACACAACTGTGTTCAAACACCTTATCAAAGTGATTTTTGCATAATAGGTCTCCTTCAAATAAAAAATCAAATAAAACAAACCAATAAAACATTTAATTCATGGGGATGAACACAGTAACTAGCCTCATTATGAAACCTCTTTTTAAATGGATGTCAATTTATCTATAGTCTCTTATGGCTGGAATACACTACACAATTTTTGCCCTGAATTTTGAAGTTGATGATCAGAGATCAGAGTCAGTCTGCAGACTTGAGTCGACAGAATCCATAGAAAATTTATTAACTTAAAAGTGACAGCCATCAGTTAATATTTAAAGCCTGTTTATGACGTACTTACATAGACGTTCAATGTGGAAGAGCTTAAAGAGTGCACACTGAGCTTAATTGGAGCAGCAACAATTTTTAATGTCATATTTATTAAAATGACAGGATTTTGCTAAATAAATTGTCTAGGTTATTAAGTTCATACATATTTTAATAAGAACAACTATTATTAACAATATCTATGAAAATATACTTTTTCTTATTGACGTCACACTGAAGCTGTGTGAATTTTTTTATTTATTTTTTTTCATAGTAGTGCACCCTTTAACCCTCTGGGGCCTGAGGGTGTTTTGGGGGCCTGGAGAACTTTCGACATGCTCTGACATTTGTGCTTTTTTCAGTTGCTTATAAAAATATAATAATAGTCTAATAATATAGTCTAATAACACTGTAAACAGCACAAACTGGGCTACAATAAGATGTTAGCAGCATTTGTGTACATGATTGTGTTTTTGAGAAATCAACGTTTATGCGTGGTTGGTGAAAAACTAAAATTTTGAAGTCACTGAAATAAGACCATTAAACACATACAGAACATTTGTTCACCAAGACTTTTGAGAACTGGATCTTGTAGCCTAGAAAACAACAATACATTGATTGAAATTTTTAAAGACTTGTTTTGTGATTGAAAGCCAATATGCGAGGGAGTGGTAATGGCCTTGAATATTAAGTTATTTTCACCTGAGAGACAAAGGGCTCTCCCCTAAAGGCTGCTAATGGGCCATCAGTGTGACTGTGACTTTGAGGCAGGTAAGAGAGAATGTCAGGAGATGGGTTTTTAAAATTATTTGTATTTTATTTACAACACAGTATAATCAAAACATACATAATGAAGGTCAAAAGACACATTATTGTGCACACTGATCTAACCACAGAGATGTGAACAGACTTCGAGTCATTCCTGCAACAGATTCTGTTCAACAAGTGAAACAAATAAATCATGCCTGATATTTATGTGTTATTTAAGTGTTTCTGTTACTTTCCATGGATTCAAGAAGAAAAAAAACATTATCAGTAGTCAAGGATCTTGTTTTACCATGGAATATCAGTGTAGTTGAACATCTGATGTTGGTACAGCGCTCTCAGAGGAAAACAGTTGGAAGAGACTGAAAGTCAGCAGGATTCATCATCTGTGGTGCAGGTGTCTGATTCAATAAAATACAAAACCAAAAAAAATAAAAAACATATGTTTTTGTATACAAATTACATATATATATATATGTATATGTGTGTGTATTACTGTAAAAAAAAGTATTTTTTTTACAATAATACAAAGCATGCATGAGTCTATGGCTACAAAACCTATATGTTTTGTAGCCATAGACTCATGCATGCTTTGTATTATTGTAAAAAAAAGACATTTTATTTGAGAAATTAATTATTGTTTAGCACGTTATTAAAATCTATTTTTGAACAGAGTAGGCTATTAATCATAAACATGTTCTAAACATATTTAGACTCATAGCATTCATCATGTTACAATGTACTTTTCAAACATTTTAGTCAGGAATTATAGTTTGGGAAAAACACAACTATGATTTTGTAGGCATATAGCCATCCCATACATCATGTATGATTTTATAGTATAGAAGATATGCTTCTGCAGTCATAGACTCACGCATGCTTTGTGCTATAAAAGGATGAACTTTGCACTATAAAAAATATATTTTATATCTGAGAACTAATTGTTATCATTTAGCATGCTATTAAAATATATTTCTGAACAGATTATTAATAATAAACATGGTCTAAACTTTCTTAGATGTGTAGCATTCATCATGTTGTAGTTTGGGAAAAACCCAACTAGTAATGTGTTCAAGTTTGTCACAATAACACGCTAACCAATGCAGAAAATAAACATTACTTACTCATCAGATCAATCTTCTCTACTTGATGAACTCTTGTTCTTATTTTGAGGGAAATCCAGCCTTTACTCAGCGTGTCTTCTTCCAGAAACGAACAGTATTGCAGTGATGAACTCTTCACTCCTGACTCTTTGTTTATATTGGGTGTCTCCATGCGCGCGCGGATCACGTGGTTATTTACATGTGAACACGAGGGGGCGGGATGCATTAAAAATAATGAGTTAGACTGGACAGACTGAACATCGTGTTGATTTCATATGGATTACTTCATCACATATTTGTTTTCGACATGACTTACATTTGAAAGTAGACACTTCAGGCTTTCTATAGATATAACTCATGTCTGTGTGTCAAGTATTTGCTGAGTTACACTTCATTTTAGTGACGCGTTTCTGAAAACAGTTCGCGGAGACGGAGAAGACAGAGAGCGCTCCCTGTTTGTTTTCTTTATTCTTCAAAAGCACAAAGTTTAGTTGTTATTTTGAGTGTATACCAATAAAAGTAGACCCCTTACAGATTTGAATGGTGTATTGCTCTTATCTGAACGATCAAAAATGGCAGATTAATTCAAGCTCATTTCTGCCTTATCAGGAAAATCTGCCACAAAACGCATATACGCATTTGTCGGCCCCAGAGGGTTAAGCTCACCTTACAATAATGTGAAATCTTTAAAAATTACAGCGGTGTAAAACCACAGACCAGCAATAAACTGTAAATTTATAATATTATGGATGTAAAAGTACAAGCCAGTAATGCCTGTGAAGTAATATATTAGCGTAGCACACAATCTTATACAGCTAGTCAGCTAACTGTGTTCTGTAGCATCTGTGATATGTTGCTAAAACTATCTTTTGGATCTAATGTAATTATTTCCCACATCCAAGTTCCAGGTTATAATATGCAAAAGTCAAGTCACCTTTATTTATATAGCGCTTTTAACAATGCAAATTGTGTCAAAGCAACTGCACAATATCAAAATAGGAAAATAGTGTCAATAATATAAAATGACAAGATTAAACACTCAATTTTCAGTTAACCTGTTAACCTTCGCCCCCCAGGTGAAAATAACCTACCTAAATTAAAACGGTAACACTTCCTGACAAAGTGTGCTACACAAACAAATTGGATTGGATTGGATTGGATTCAATTTATTGTCATTGCACATGTAGGTACAAGGCAACGAAATGCAATAGAGAAGAAGAAATACAGCATAACATGAGGAAAGAGAGGAGAAAAAAAAGTGTCCTCGCACTGCGTTCTTGGAAGAGAACGCAGCGCGAGAACAGACAAAAAACCTCAGCATAAAGCACAGTCAACACAGGAACATAACTTGCATAGTAATCCTAGTTCAGACGAAACAGCCATCCGGCCAGCCGCCATTACAGCGCAAACCCACGGACCCGTTAACGCCTGACAGGATGAAGCGACGAAGGCGTGGGATGGGGTTAGGGAGGTGTATGAGTGTGTGTATGTGTAAGTTCGTGTGAGTTCGTATGCCTTGAAATCCGTTTCGCCAGCACTCCAAACCAGTCGACTCAGTTCGCAGGTTGTGATGCGACATAGCAATTGCCATGGAAACGTCCTTGGACAGAGCACAAGCGCCCGACAATAACAAGGTGTTTTTGGGAGGAGGGAATGGAAGAAAGAGCGTCTCCCTGCAGTATTCACCGGAGAGTTGATACCAGAGCGGCCTTGCCAAGCCGTTCTGTTGTGGGAAGCCGGAAAGAGATAAGATTGTTTTGTCTTAGTGCGAACAGCTGTCTTCCAGTTTCACAGCTAATTCTCATTGTCCATTCTGATCTCCATGTCCGTCGATTTTTCTATCCAAAGCCGAGAGCTTAGCCGTGATTGAATCCATATTGCGGTTAATCGCCTCAGTCTCCGAGGCGACCGCTCTGCCTACAGCCTCAATCATGACGGGCAGCCGTGAGAGGTTTTGGACAGCCAGTCCCGTCTCCTTAATTTTCTGATAATTTAGGGCAACGCCTAATCCAAATAGCAGAAACCCAGTTATCATTGTTCCGAATAAGAAGATGTCTTCAATGTCCTCCACGGAGAGAGCCGCCAGACACACGATCCGCCATCTCTCCCATGCGTCCATCGTGTAGCCAGCAGCAAACGTCCCAGCGGGACATTCCGGTTCTCCAGATCCCGCTTTCCTAGTCGAGAAGATGGTGTCAATTGCATTTAGAGACCAGTTGATCAGATCCATAATTTCGGTTTTGCAAATAGTGCAGCGAGAGTCTCTTAAGAGGACAGGACAATACAAGAGAGCAAGCAGGGAAGTTCAGGAGGGAGGGAGGGAAGAAAAATGCGACCGCCTTCGAACAGAGCCAAACGAAATAAATGAGGTATCTTTGGAAAGAAGACACTCTAGGTGTAGCAGCCCTTGGATCCAAAAGAGAGAGTCTCGACTGATGCATAAGGTGTTTCTTTATTTAGTTCGCCAAACCAGCATGACGTTCAACTTTCAATCCATCATCACCTTAGCACCGTGAAAACTATATTGAAAACATACATGCAACAAACATTTCACACACTTGTTTTCACGGCTACAAACGTCATAACATAAACAAAAATTTGGGGTGACAAACATTAATTACACAACAAATAAACCATACATATGTGCAAACAATTTTCTGAATTATATGAACGAAAACATATCGTACCTCGCTGCGCTCACCAAGGAATGCAAACATTATACGATAGTCCTTTCTTCCATCAAAAGACGGGCGTCGAGTTCAAGTTCATGAATAAACAAAATCTCAGATAAAATCCATATGTATGCTCAAACACAGCTGCGTACCATTCACACCCGCCAGCTACCCTTTAAAAGCTCATCTTCTCTTGTGCAGACTACGGTGCCACCAAAGGGACAAATTTCAACATCACAGGTGCGCAAAATCTCCGGTCAATCACATACATATAACGTTAAAGCGCATACAAAAAAGAGAATTATTTGAATAAGTTACCAACATTTACACAAATATTTTACTAATAGCCCAACCCATATTTAATTTAATCAACAGCATACATTAAAACTCCAAAGTGATCCTTTACACTAGGCTTTACTATCCATCATCCAGAGTTGATAATGCTCAAAAAGATAAAAAGTTATAGACACTGACGTGCCTTGAAAAATATTTTTCCACACTGAATGTTTTTTTTTTATTTCATATACAAATACATGAAATAAGTCCTGGAGCAATCCAGAAAATTAATGGATTGAAAGCCACGTGTCTCATGAGTTTACATTTCAAATTTGAAGAAGATACCATGAAAAATTAGATTCCTGCAATGTTTTTTCTGAAACTATTTATAGTCCTCCCATCCCCCCTGTTTGAGGAAAAATAACCACCAAATGTATTGCAGAATTATACAAACTATTTTAGTCATTATACATATTCCTGCATAGTTTTTCAATTATAAAATAATAGACAGAATTTTAGACATCATAAGTGATTTATTTGAGCACTAAAAAAATACAAAAATAATTATTTGAGTAATAAAATAGGAAAAAAAATTGCTTTGTATATAGTATGTATTCTGAAGTGTATATATTCTGATTACCAGACATGAAGTGATATTGGCAGACATGGTCATATAGTCAGTAATCACACTCTGATGTGTGTCCATACAGATGATAATCATACAGATGGGCCATATAATCAATAATAGCTGATCATTGAATCACAATGATAGCCGTCATAGAGTCGGTAATAAACACGCTGATGTGCGTCCATACATATGATGATCATGCAGATACGGCCACATTCCCCACACAATACACATATATATATATATATATATATATATATACATATATATATATATATATATATATATATATATATATATATATATATATATATATATATATATATATAAATAAATAATGTTGAAGAGAAAAATTTATTTATTTTTGTGGAAAAAGCAGATTGCTAAGTTACGTCCCCGCTCAGATGACAGCTGCGTCACAGCGTGCGTCACTCAGGAGAGAGCGCCAAATTCAAATAAACTATATTCCACTTATCTGAGACTTTTTTTTTTTTTTTTTTTTTTTTTTTTTTTCCCGTGGACAGTCTCATTCTGTTTGTAAAACTGTATGCTACAACACATTGTTTTTTTACCACCAAGACGCTGTTTTTGAGCGTAATTTATTCCATAACAGACGCGAACAGTAACTCTCCCGAAGAAATTAAATGTAAACAAAGGAATAGTCATTCTTATTACAACGTTATTGTTTCGCTGGACTAAAAGTGCTCTATGGGATGTTGTTCTGTGGACCCTTACCTCTCTAACTAAACTGGGATTTCAGCAGTGGACGCATTTGTGACTCGTTATTACAATCATAATGGTACGTACTGCTTTTTTATTCTGCATGTTTTGTTGTGTACTGCTTACACAAATGTAGCAAATACATTCCTTATAAGCTTTAAATATAAACAGAGCCAACTTTGGACCTATAACCACCCATAAAAACAAATTGACTGCGGTCAGTGAAATAGGACTTGAACCGGTCAAGAACAGTCTCTGACAAGCCAAATACATGTTCGAGGCGATTGAGTAACAGTGCATGGTCAATAGTGTCGAAGGCTGAACTGAGATCCAAGAGAATGAGAATGGACGTGGAGCCGGAGTCGGAGGCAATTAGTAAGTCATTAGCGACTTTCACCAACGCAGTCTCAGTACTGTGTAATTTTCGAAATCCTGATTGATGGGGCTCAAATAGTTTATTTTCAATTAAGTGTTTGTTTAATTGGGCTGCAACCACACCCTGCAGGATTTTAGACCGAAATGAGAGATTTGAGATAGGGCGATAATTTGACAGATTTTTCACATCAGAATTTTGCTTTTTTAAAACGGGAGTAACCGCAGCAGCTTTAAGTGCTGCTGGCACCTCCCCAAATGATAAAGAGTCATTTATTATAGCAAGAACTGAAGGACATAAAGGACCATAGCAGAATGGAGAGCAGAGTGAGTATCGGACACATTTAAAACAAGACATTCAAAAGTTTTAAAAGGAGGAACGGACACAGGGTGAATCTTGTATTGCAGTTTGTAAACAACTATAATACCACCAAGAGCTGGCGAGAGGTGTACTGTAAGGCCATGTTCAATAAAGCCTCGTCTGCACCAGCTCCCAATAAGCTTAATATCTGTGAGTCCACAGAGCCGATAGAAAGCAACCAGGCCAACACCAAGAAAAGCAATCTCCCGTCAAATATGAAGAAAGCACACCGCAACATAACGGAGAGAGGATGACCATGTCATGAATATGTATAATGACTAAAATAGTTAGTATAATTCTGCAATACTGCAATTCTGGTGGTTATTTTTCCTCAAACAGAGGGGCTGGGGGGACTATAAATATTTTCAGAAAAAATATTGCAGGAATCTCATTTTTCATGGTATCGTCTTCAAATTTGAAATATAAACTCATGAGACACGTGGCTTTCAACCCATTACTTTTCTGGATTGCTCCAGGACTTATTTCATGTATTAGTATATGAAATAAAAAAACATTCAGTGTGGAAAAACATTTTTCAAGGCACGTCAGTGTCTATAACTTTTTATCTTGTTGAGCATTATCAACTCTGGATGATGGATAGTAAAGCCTAGAGTGTCATCTTTCCACCGATGCTCTCATCGCTGTTCAGGATTGCGGGTTTCTGCGCAGAAACATCGAGAACACGAGCACCGGGGAAACAGTTACCTTCAGCTAACGTAGCACGGACGTACCGGACGATGGAATCTCCGACGATCACAGCGCCGCGTTCCGTCTCGCGAAGGGGAGCGAAGCGAAGACCGGAGGCGGAGGAGGAGAGGTCGTCGCCCAGGGCCTGGCTCGCGTCTTCCGCTGCTGGTGCACCCAGGGTCCGTTGCGTCCCAGCACCGGAGTGAAGGACATCTGGGAAGATCGCGTCCTGGGCACACAGGGTCTGTGCAGAGAAACACACGGAGTAGAGGTGGTGGGAGTGTTAGCAGCATGCTGTATACTTACCCCGGACTTGTGAGCGTCAGCCCGGGATGTTTCCAGCGCGGCTCTCCGCTCTCTCAGCTGGGCCTGCTTCTCCACCAGGTCGCGGATCTGCTTCTCCACGGCCTCCAGCTCCAGCTGCACCAAATGCAGCTCGAATGTGTCCTCACCTGCACTCAAAGGTAGACACAAATCCGCCATTTAAGCAAGTAACAGTAACGATATTCACACGTTATAGAAACGAAAATTATAGTGTATAAAATTGTTTTTAAGATAGAAAATAGACAATAAAGAATCAACTTGATGGAGCTCAAACTCAAAACACGCAGTCACAAATCCGCGCATGCATATCAGACTGTCTTTGCCCTGCTGCACGGGCTCAACCGGAACCAAACAATGTACAGGACTCCCTGAGCTAGTCGCATCCAAAGCAGTATCTACAGCCCTCACATTCTTACTATCCTCAGCTAAAGTTTGGATGTGTGTCTCTAATTCTGAAACCTTCTCTGTCAGCCTAACTATTTCCCTGCATTTATCACATGTGAATCCCTCATCGCCGACACAGAGAGATAAACTACATTTACATTTATTCATTTAGCTGACGCTTTTATCCAAAGCGACTTACAATTGCTATATATGTCAGAGGTCGCACACCTCTGGAGCAACTAGGGGTTAAGTGTCTTGCTCAGGGACACATTGGTGTCTCACAGTGGAGTCGAACCCGGGTCTCTCACACCAAAGGCATGTGTCTTATCCACTGCGCCATCACCACCCCTCAACTATACATGTGACATGAAGTGCAAACAACAATAGCAGGAGAAGAAGCCATTACTCACTGTGACTGATGAATGATACAACTTAACTTACCACTTACCACTTTTGTTTGATGAACTCGTGAAAAACGGAGCGAGAAAAAAGAAAACAATAATAGGCGCGAATAGAAACGCGAATGGAATAGCGAGTAATAAGCTAACCAGATGATGCGCTGCACTCGCGGTTTTAAAAAGCGAACTATCAAATTAGATTAGTTTGATAGATAATACCATAAATATGGTGGGAATTAAGTTATATATCATCACTTTAAACAACAGAGAGTGAATGTAAGGTAAAGATTCAATAAAAAAGCGGAGCTACAAACGCAAACCTCTCAGCAGCACAACAGACAGGGACAGACTGAAGCAATCGATTGCCATTTTGAGCAAACCCCCTCTTCAAAATAGTGGATTACTCAGTAAATATTCATCCATGACATTAAATATTTTGAAGAACAAAACTAATGATATACCTGGATGTTTGGGGCATGCCTACGCATGCAAATTTCACTCATTAATTTCAGTGGCCTTTTCTAAATATGTCAGTAGGTTTCCAAGATTGACCCCTAGTGTCAGAACAACAAAATTTTCATTTTTGTGTGAACTGCCCCTTTAAGCAATGCCACTGTGTTGTGATGAGGTTAATGTGATGAAGACAAGCGAATGAGTGGTGTCTTGAAGCACTGAGAAAGACAATTCAAAATACTCGAACAAATAATGGAATGGAAATGTTTTTATTTGTCTCAAAGGAGGTGATCCATCTGTCTGGACATGGCTCGGGATTTCAAACCTGGTGATCTGATTTTTGCTAAAATGAAGGGTTATCCCCACTGGCCTGCAAGGGTGAGAAAACACTACCAAATTATCTTTTTTATTATTATTATTATTATTATTATTAATTCTTTACACTCAAATGTTACTGTCTGAATACTGTTTAGTGCTTTGCTATTTAGTGTTTATGTATGCTGCTGTTTCATGTTTAATATATGCTACTGTGCCATTTCAGATTGATGAGATTCCATATGGAGCTGTCAAACCATCAAATATAAAGTTTCCTATCTTCTTTTTTGGCACTCATGAAACGTAAGTAGAGATTCGTCAATTTTTACTTAAGTGATGTATTGTTGTGGAGCTTCAAATGGTTAAAATTTAAAAGGCGGGTTAATTTAATTCCCGATCCTGCAGTTGAGTTATGGTTAAATAGATGTGATTAGATGCTACCTGTTTAACATTTCAGAGCATTCTTGGGTCCGAAAGACATCTTTCCCTATTTGCCTAATAAAGACAAATATGGCAAACCTAACAAAAGGAAGGGCTTTAATGAAGGCTTGTGGGAAATTGAAAACAACCCTAAAGTGGAGCTTAACGGACATAAGGTACTGTCACCTTGCTGTTTTTTTTGTTTGTTTTTGTTTATGGAGTGAAATCCATATCAAAACCTGCCACAAATGCAATAGACACATCTGTGCACAGCAATGCACAAATGCCGGCAAGAAATCCACATACACTCTAGGCATGTCACAGTATGACGTTTTCAATAATTACTGAAAATTGCTTTTATCATGCCTTTTATGATGGTAAGGCATTAACTAACATTAACAATGAGAAATACCCAAATTTGTTACAGGAGTTCCCTGTATTTTTTCATAACATCAGTTAAAAATACAACTGATCTTTGTTAGTTCATGTTAGAGCAGGTCAAAACTTAACTGCCTCTCAGTATCCAGTGTTTTTGTTGCACTTCTGCAAATATTTCTGTAAATTTTCAGCTCATGGATGTTGCAGTCTTTGATCGAAGTCTTGAATGATCAGCTTAGGGCAGTGGTTCTCAACCGGTGGGGCGCGCCCCCCCGCGCGAGTAGGCTACAGGATGGGAGGGAAAAAAAAACTGAAAAAAAAAAATTTGCTAATTTTTTTTATCACTAAACTACTGTCATAAAAAGTTATAGTTTTGTATATACATAACTCCTGAATAAAAATTAAAATGTGTTTGGACTGATTTAAAAAAAAAAGCGTTTTGAACCAATTTGATTGGCTTGTCGATAGTGAGCGCAAATGCAGGTGATAAGCGGTTTTATTAAGAGAGTCATTGAGTCGTTCATTCAAACAATTCGTTCAAACGGACGATTCATCAAGAATGAGACAGATGTTTGTGCATGGGTCATTGAATCTTTGATTCAACCGATTCGTTCAAAACACTGAATCATTCAAAACACGATTGAGTGTTGCTGTGAGATGCGCTATGCTGTGATCTTTGTTTGGATTCATCGGATCTATTTTCGCTGCTAAAATAGACCAAAACAGTCATTATTTCATCAAAAATGTAAGTGACTTAACCCTTTAGGCGCCAGGGTTTTTTGGAAAAAATGCTGGATTTTGACATCAAGATTTCAAAAGCTTGTGGCTTGAAAGGGCTTAAAGATAGAGATCTACTGTAAATTAGAAAAATGTTAGGCATGACCGTAAGTTTATGTGGGGTGTAAATATACTCATCTAATTTGCATATTATGACGTCATCAGGGGCGGCCCTCTTGAATTTCATAATATTTAGGAAATAGTAGATATTGAATTGATGTTTGATTTTTTTGTTTGTTTTTTTGTCTTTTTCTCCTCATTCCAAATGATCAGAAAAGAGGAAACCAACAATAAAACAGGAGAAAGTACTAAATTATTACTATATTACTATACTATATAGTAGTAAAACGCATGTGAACAGTAGCCTACTTTTTGATCAGTTCATCAGTAATATTCAGGAAATAATAGATATTGAATGGATGTTTGAACTTATTTGCATGTTGTTGTTGTTTTTTTGTCTTTTTATCCTCATTCCAAATGATCAGGAAAAGAGGAAATCAACAGTAAAACAGGAGAAAGTAGTAAATAATTACTATATTACTGTGCCATAGTAAAATACATGTGCCTATTTTTTGATCAGTTGACCAGCTATCTGTCCAATCAGGTATCTATGTGACAGTTTATAGTTCTTGAGAGTATGGTACCTCTCATTGTATGGCACAGCGCACAGACCTAAGTTACCCCAAACTGACTGCACCTGCACCTGTACTGTCTGCCGGCGGCGCTTGGAGCGCGCGCGATCAGAACAAACAGCGCAATCTGGCTGATCATCAGAGATCAACAGCTCTCCTATGGACACTAAGACCACGTCCACCCCTGTCATCCCCATCCCCGTTGGGCAAAGTGTTGAAATGATCACTTGTTTGTGCTTTGTGAACGATCGCGCCTTGCGCGCGGCACCATGGCACCATTGGAGAAGCGCGATCATTAGACGGCCGATCGTCATTTCCAAAAGGCAAATATTCCCCTTCAGAGTCAGAATCGGCGAATGACATTTGCAACACATCCTCACAGTACAACTTTTTATTAGCCGTTTGGCGATTTTCTCTCACAAATCTCACAATTTACTCACACGCTATGAACTGAATTGCTTCCGCATCAATGACACGATAGCTCACTTACTCTGGTATTTCCTCGAACAATTTTGGTCTAGAATCAAAGTACTACATGTCTGCCATCTAGTGGAAGGGAATACAAATGAGCCATTACACCAGATTAGGAACTACTGCCCATTTCATGAAGTATGACGTCTTGTCGCAATTTTGCGACTTTGGCGCTTAGAGGGTTAATATTATTAACTTGTTTGTTGAACTGTCATATGAAATCAGTGTCACATTTTCAATCGTGAGGTGATGGTAAATTAAGTGACGAGTAAACGAGCAGCGGGTGCTGCTGTGAGCCCCTCTCCCGTCCAAAAGCACTCACAGGCGGTCAGACTCTCAGTAGCCTCGCGCAGCAGTCAGAGCAGAGAGGAGACACACACCCCTCCGCGTCCAGGCTGCAAATGAATGCGCATGGCCGCCGCCGTTCCCGTAAATGTAAATGTAAATGTTCACTCACTCTCACACAAAAATAAATCACTGCATTTAAATTGACTCACGACATAGCTCTCCATTCACTCTAGTCTAGTCTCTTGCCAAGTTCGCTTGTGCCAGCTCTCGCTAGTCTGTTATCAATCTCGATTTACATAGGCCTTTACTACAAAACCCCAACAGTCTTTTTAAAGACTAAACCCACAAACATTATTGTTAAAGTTTAGATCAAATCTCAGCCCTAGCCAGTAATTTTTTTTTACTGTTAGGCAGTAGCTACACTTCGCTAAAACTACCCACGCGACTAAGACACACACTACAGTCGTTAAGTATTAAAATAAAATCTGAATTGTCTGCAAAATAATTTTGGTTTAATTAAAGATCATGCCTAAGTCCCTACTGATTAGCCCCTGATACGTCTCTCAACATAGCCACACACACAGTTACATATTGCCTAAACTTTATTGAAAACAAATAACAAAAATGGAGAAATTTCTTGTGAGGACCAACAAGCCAACCGACGCACCACCAGCTGCAAAAAAGCTTCGAAGGTACGATGAAGCATACCTGCAGTTTGGGTTTACAGTCACGGCTGATCTGAGACCTCAGTGTGTCGTGTGTGCCGAGGTGCTGGCAAACGACAGTATGAAGCCCTGCAAATTAAAAAGGCACCTCGAAACAAAGCATGCTGGCATTAAAAATAAACCGGCTAAATATTTTAAAAGAAAGCTTGATGGCCTCCATCAGCAACAGGCAACCATTTCAGTGCACAGCACTGTGTCTAAACAGTGTTTGGAGGCATCGTATGTAGTGGCCAAAAGAATCGGTAAACTGGGTAAACCGCATACAATCGCCGAGACTCTCATTTTGCCGGCAGCGCAAGACATGTGCAGAATAATGATGGGCGATAGTGCAGCAGCCAAACTCGGTGCAGTACCGCTGTCCAATGGAGAATTATAGACATGTCCAATGATATCAGAGAGCAACTGATAGAGTTCGTAAAAAAGAGTCCTTACTACGCGCTGCAGCTGGACGAATCCACTGATATTGCTGGGCAGGCACAGCTCCTCACCTATGTCAGGTATCTGCGTGACAAGGCGATTGAGGAGGATGTCCTGTTTTGCCAGCCTCTTCAGTCGCACACTACAGGAGAAGCCATTTTCAATGTCCTTGATATTTTTATCCGTGAAAATGGTTTGGCTTGGGACCGATGCGTTGGCCTATGCACGGATGGTGCGCAGGCAATGACGGGGCTTGAGCGTGGCCTAGCTGCTCGCGTTCAGCAAGTAGCTCCACTTGTGAAATGGACACATTGCATGGTTCATCGCGAAGCACTAGCTGCTAAAAAAATGCCGGTTCTTTTTGACTCCGTGCTGAACCAATCCGTGAAAATGATAAATCTCATCAAATCACGGCCGCTAAACACTCGCTTGTTTGGGGTCCTCTGCCAGGAGATGGGGTCAGGGCATGAACAGCTGCTTCTGCACACTGAAGTTCGCTGGCTCTCCAGGGGGCGGGTGTTACAGCGGTTGTATGAGCTGCGAGAGGAGGTGAAGTGGTTTTTGACAGAAATCAAATCAGATCTGGCGAAGCATCTGGATGACACTATGTGGCTTGCGTCTCTGTCCTATTTGGTCGATATATTTGACCGCTTGAACGGCCTCAACCTGTCTTTGCAAGGCCGCGAAACTCATATTTTGCTCCTTGCAGACAAAGTGCACGCCTTCACACAAAAACTAGACCTCTGGCATGGCCGCATCAGTCGAGGGAACTGTGACATGTTCCCCAGCCTTGCAGACTTTATCACTGATGCAGGCACGTCACACGATTTCTCCTCCCTATTTCAATCAGCGTCTGAGCACCTGTCAGCAATGAGAAAACAATTTGCGACGTACTTTAAAGAGGATTATCGCTCTTTTGCGTGGGTTCGAGATCCGTTTGTGTGCACAGCAAACGAGCTATCAATTGATATGCAGGAACAGCTTATTGAGCTGAAGAGTGACAGTAGACTGAAGGAACTCTTTAGCTCCTGCCCTCTTTCGTCATTCTGGGCAGCATTGATGCAGGAATATCCTGAACTCTGTGACGTCGCCTTTAAGATTCTCCTTCCTTTCGCGTCGACATATTTGTGTGAGGCAGGATTCTCAAAAATGACTGCACTCAAAACGAAATACCGCAATCGTGCACAAATCGAGGATGATTTGAGGCTATGTTTATCAA